>NW_017731837.1:1026336-1073880 GCF_001890085.2 Hipposideros armiger | reverse complement strand
GGGAAGGAATAAAAGATGTAGGCAGGGTGATGTTTTCAGCAGCTATGAGACTCAAAAGGTACATTAATCTGTAGTTCTATGCCTTCATGACTTTACAACTCTACCAGCTTAAAAAAAATTATGAGGAATTTGAAAAGATCTACTTTTCTTTCATCTTGAAGCCCGTTAAAGGACATTTGTTAAGAAAGACTTACAAAAGATGAAGTTGCCAGATAAGGTACTTTTTCTACATCAAAGAAGCTCCCAGACAAAATGGGGCCTGACTTGGTGGTCAGCTGTCAGAGTGAAATTTAATTTCGCAGGAACAATAGACAAAGCATGTCAGACTAAGTGCTTGATCAAGAATCTGAAATTTTTTCAATAAAATGGCCTTGATGTCAATAAAAGCAGACAACCCCAGGTAGAGAAAGGCTATGCTGGAAATAAATTAGAAAACATCCTGCAGACTCCAGGGAAAAAATTCTGTTCTTATCCTTCCAACTCACCCTTATGTAACTTTCTGAGGTTCTGGACTTCAAGAGGTTTTCCAACCACACGCTGGGCTGGTGGAAACATTTGTGTCCCTGGAGCTAGTGACTTCTTGCCATGGCTCTGAAGCCCACAGTCACTACCATTTAGAAAGCTCCTCCATTCTTTTGGGTTATGCTTGATCTCTTTTTATCGAATTAATTACATTTCAGGAACCAGGAAGTAATTACATTAAGAACTTGGAGGCATGCCTTCAGGAATGTCACTATGGCTTTCTGTTTGTCTGCTTTAAAGTGGATCTGCACTTTGGAACTTGGTTCAGATGAGGAATTTTGTGCTTTCAGCTGGACACCGTGCAATGATTCTCCCGGTTGTTAGAATAAGAAAGCAAGGAAGGACATAAAGGAATAGGGTTCAATCCCTCTCCCTCTCCCTCTCCCTCTGCCTCCCATCCCCATCCCCATCCCCCTCTCTCTCTCCTTTCTATTCCAATTTAGTGTAGAAACTTTAGGCCTCCAGCATAGTTACTATTGGGAAATGTTTACTTGTTTATTTGAAGGCCGAGTGGAACAAGAAGCAGGACAAGAAGACAGGATTTTCCAAGAATTGGCACTGGTTAAAGCACAGAGAAACAAGAGATATTCAAAAGAACTTTTTTTGTGTTTCTTCATTTTTAAAAACTTTTGTCAGTCTAGTAAGTGTTGAAGACTACTTCCTAAGCTATTAAACACATAACTATTCTGAGATTTCTCCTTCATTTGTCTGCTCTCATACGCCTCTGTGAACAACTGTGCCACATGTATAGGTCTCTTCCAAACAAAGGAAGGAGGTCCGGTGAGGCTGTGCTCTTTGAAAGGTTGTAAAAGCATTTAAGATATTCTCTGAACGCTCCTAAGCCACCTGACTTCCTAGGCAAGGCCTCTCATCACATTAGTCATAATTGAAGGAAGGAGCAGGTGGGGTAGAATGAAGACAGAGAGATGAGAATGGAAGGAAAAGGGGAGGTAATGAATGATTAATGGAAATCTGGCAATTAATGGAACATAGATTTTTTAAAATAATAAAGAGTGCATCCCTAGGGTGGAAAACAGGAAACAACCAGAGTAAGAACCAAATTGCCAAAAAAGTAAAATGAGAGAGTAGAAAAACAGAAACAGAGTAGGACAAAGAAATGTTCAGTGTTTAAACAAAAATAAATTTATGTTGCCTGATTTCCTAAAAGTTACTTCCTGTTAATGGGCCGTTTATAGATAAACGCCTGCAGCTCTCTAGGTATACAGAACCCAGACTCTGTGTTTATTGAACATTTCCTTCTCTAAGAAATCTAAGTTACAGCATCCAAGTGCACAAGAACCCTGAGTTGCACGGCTCCGTCGCTAGTGGAATTAATGCCTGGCTTTCCATAGCAACCAGAGTGTAAACGTGGCTCCCCAGGGGAGTGAAGTCCCTACCTATTGTGTGCACAACCTACAGGCAAATTCAGGCAATTTATAAACACGATCTCTTCTAGAAGTTCATATGCCGATAAGAATACAGAAACAAATCACAAATGGGTGCAGAGGCCCAGTTTTTTCCACAAAGCTGACTTGACTTACCCACATGCAGGGACAAAGTATCACAAAAACAACCCTACTGCAATACAAGCAAAAAGAACTGAAAATAATAATGTGTGTGTGTACTTTAATTATTTTGAATGTTCGTAGAAGGAAAACAAGTTTAATTAGAAGATGAGCTAGATATTCTTAAGGGAACTTCTGTACACATTCAAGTACTGTGAAGTCTGGTAACAGAAGTTTTGAAAAAATTGGGCCTTATTTCCCACGACGGTTTTGTTTTTTTCCTTTTCTATGAATCAGTCGTATCACATGTGTCACTTGTACGCCCCTCAGCCACAATTAGGGACATACCTGGGCTCACGTTAGGGTCCCTGAAGACAGGGTCCAGGATTCATTCAATTTTGTCACTTTGGTATCTACAGTGCTCCACAGATGTCTAAGAAATGAATGAATGAATGAATGAATGAATGAATGAATGAATGAGCAAATGAATAATTTGCTGAAATACAGTTACATTGTGAAGAATTTCATAATGAAGGGGGATTAGCTTCTTCCATAAGGCATTGATCTAGTCCAGAAGTTGGCAAACTTTTGAGATGGAAGAGCCGCCAGGGGTCGGCAAACTGCGGCTCGTGAGCCACATGTGGCTCTTTGGGTACGTACATGTGGCTCTGAAGTAAAATTGAAAATGAAAATAAAACTATCATAGTTTTATTTACAAAATTTTTAAAGGATATTATTCACACAATGGTGATTTCATTTGTTTTACGGCTCTCAAATAATTTTTAAATTGTTGTGAGGGACAGGATTGGCTCTTCCATCTCAAAAGTTTGCCGACCTAGTCTATAACATCTGTCAGAATCACAGAAATAACCAGCAGATGCTGAAAAAGAACACCTGTCTCAAGCAGAAGTGGCAGGAGAAAAAGAACTGCCGTAAAATATTGGGAAGGATGGTAACAACGCAAATTTCAAAGTTGGGCAGTCTACAAAAAGGGGAAAAGAAGATCTGTGAATAATAGGACTTGAGTGCTAAGATAAATTAGTGACAGTAGTAAAAATAACAGCAATTATTTATTGAACATTTACTATGTGCCAGGCAGTATATACACATTATCTAATTTAATCTTCATAACAATCCTTTAGATACGTACTTTTGTCATCTTCATGTTATAGACTGTGAAACAGGCTGAGGAATTTCCCCCAAGTCACTCAGATAATGAGTGATGGAAAGAGAAGTTAAATACATATATACCTGTCTGACACCAGAAGAGGTCCTAACCAATACAGCACTAAGACACATGTGACCAATCATGAAAAAAAAGAAAGGTTCGGGCTCCCCTCCATTCCCCCAATTTAGAGTACATGCAGGAGAATACCAGAGCAAATGGCAAACCAACTTGCTGTTGAGGAATTTAAATGCCATGTACATTTACCATTTACATTTCTTTAAATGAGAAGTAAATGTCCATGTTTTAGTTTCTCTAATAGTTATTTAATTCTGATTTTCCTAAGTTTAACCACAGAGGAGATCTGATTATGAAACAAACCCCTTCTAAGGCTGGAAAGATTGTTGGTCAGTCAGGTATCCATAAGAATATCTATTTATTATACAAGTATCATTCTGGCAATGAAAGTTCAAAGCAAAGATTTTTAAAGCCATTTAGATAAGGTAAAATGGAATCCTTCCAATATTCTTCCCTTTGCTAGCAAACCAAAATAGCAAAAACTAAAAATAAATCATAAATCACAATGTGACTAATTTAATCACTTGCCTGTACTTTTTTCCTCCCTTTCTGTCACACCTGGGACAAATGCTTATTCTCATTTAAACTCTGTTGTAACTACTGTCATTGTCCCCCAGGTCCTCATTCTCTTTCAATGTGTCTTATCTTCAGTAAAACACAAATAGTTCAGCTTGATTGCACAGCTGATAAACCTTAAAGATAACAAACTGGACAGAGGAGCACCGAGATGCTAAATCAGACAGACCAGCAGTCATCCTCACAGTGATGGAATAAATAAAGCATGAACAACTAAATTAAATGACCATTTCTGATTTAAAGTTTGGTTTTCTTGTTTTTACACAGCAGGAAAATCTGGCTGCACTGGCCTCCCTTAGAGGAATGTGCATGCCTATTTTGTAATCTATAATAATATCTGACATGTCAGCTACAGTGAACCCATGTCCACCTCATAATTCACTATATGTATGTACTGTCTGTATAGTATATGCAATGTGTTACAAAATAGTACATTTTGAAAATAAGACCAATCAACAAGCATATTCTGAGTCTCTTCAATATACTGACTCGGAAGTTTAAGAGGTGGCTGCATGTGGGAACAGAAACTACTGTTTTCACAGCATCTAGTGAGATCCAGTGCTCAGGGACTTGGAGAGTCTTTCATAGTCATGCTCTGTGCCGTGTGATGCTGTGCAGCACGTTTAACTCTTTTCATATACTTGGTATTTGGATGCAACAGGAGATTCTTTTCTCTGCAGTGTTAATTACTGAGCAACTGGCTCCCATGAACCTCTTTCACATCCCTACTCAGAACTCTCTGAGAAAAGCTGTCATTTCTTATTCTATTCAAGTCAGAGTTCTTGGTATCCAGGCCCCAGAGTAAAGGGAATGCCTAACATAACATCCTCATTTATGCATAGTCATATGATTTCATCATGGACAGTACTATAAAAGCCAGTCATGAATTGGGAAAATAGTGGGTAATATGACGTATTTTATAAAATGAAATTTATGATGCACACAGAAAGAACAGATAATGCTGCACATGAGGGTTAGGGTTATATTCTTGTCATTTATAAGCGTCTTTGAACATGACCCACACAGAGTAAGTCTTATAAATCAGTTTCTACAGAGGAAAAAGGAGGAAGAAAGCTAAACTCCAAAGAAGTCACTTCTACAAAAATATATTGGGTTGTCGGAAAAGTCATGACGTACTTTTATATGTTTTTCATCGCAAAAATGTGTCATGACTTTTCTGGCAACCCAATATAATACTAAGCATTTTTATATGAAATTCAACCCTATTCTTCTTAAAAGAAAACCTAATCAAACATTAGAGAAGCAAACTCTAAATACTAAGAGGACCAGCTAAGACTTCCACGGAGCTTAAATTCTCTGGGAAAGCCAAGTTTTATCTGGAGGAAAGAGCTTCTGTATGGCATTTCTTTTTCTTTTTCTTTTTCAGGGGGAAAAAAAAAATAAACTATGTAATTATAGGTTTATGGCTAAACATGTGGAACAAAGTATGGATAAAGAAAGAACAGATCTCAAGAAACTACTTATTAGTAAATACGAGGTCTGACAATTAAGTTCGCAAACTTGTTGCAACAATGTTGCTAACCTTTTTTGATATCAGAGGGATTATTCATTATGAATTTGTACCAACTGGACAGTTAACCAAGTTTACTACTTGGAAGTGCTGAAAAGGCTGCATGAAAAAGTTAGACGACCTGAACTTTTCGCCAACAATTCATGGCTCTTGCATCACGACAATGCACCAGCTCACATGGCACTGTCTGTGAGGGAGGTTTTAGCCAGTAAACAAATAATTGCATTGGCACACCCTCCCTAATCACCTGATCTGGCTCCCAGGGACTTCTTTCTTTACCAGAAGCTAAAGGAAATATTGAAAGGAAGACATTTTGATGACATTCAGGACATCAAGAGTAATACGACGACAGCTCTGATGGCCATTCCAGAAAAAGAGTTCCAAAATTGCTTTGAAGGGTGGACCAGGCGCTGACATGGGTGCATAGCTTCCCAAGGGGAGTACTTCGAAGGTGACCATAATGATATTCAGCAACGAGGTATGTAGCACTTTTTCTAGGATGAGTTCATGAATGTAATTATCAGACCTCGTATAAAAAGCTGGAACATTCTAACAATGCCAACTGAATATATAATGTAACAAAACTGTAATTTAAATCAAGCTTTCAAAATATTTCAAAAGAGAACAAGTTTTATGATTTTTAAAATTTATCTTTAAAATGAAATATGGTCATTGCTATTAACAATTTGCTATAAAATAAATATACTAGACATTGCTTCTGCTAATAACCACTGCAGTTTCTCAGGAAACCATCCTTACAGAGCAACTCTGATGAATGTACAAGAGACAGCTTTTTGTCTTTGACCCCTAACCACTCTGTATGCCATCGCTTTCAAGACGGTGTTTACAAAAGCTGTAAAGACTGTTTTATAAACATCACCTTGCCTACATTCAGTGGTTATCAATACAAAATATCCTTTCTTCACCTTCTTGACGCCCTCTATTTCCCAGATAGACATTAGTTTTCTCTCTATATGTAGACTGGTCATCTTAAAGAGGAAAATGACCAACAAATCTCACATGCAAAATCTGGAAACATTTCTTGTAGAGTAATATGGCCTAGTAGAGATCTGAAGCTTAAGACAGGAATAAGGATTTATGAGGCCAAACCACTCAGGACTTATATATATATCATGAGCTGCAGGATAGAGCTTTTAAATGATTTCACTGGTCACATAACTGAATGTAAAAGGGGGAATGTTTCACTGACCATGGTCAAATATGATTGTTCCCATGGTAGATTAAAGACCCCAGAAGTACTCTTAGTTAGATCAGTGACCAAATGTCACTCTATATTATTTTGTTCTCCAAAGGGCTGGAGGTGTAAAAATCAAGCCTGAAGTCGGAGAGGAATTTTGGTTTGCTTTTCCCTTCTTTTGACATGAAAATCATATCTTCCTTCCTTATCAAAAAGGTACTAACGGGTGGCCAGGTGGCTCAGTTGGTTAGAGCGCATGCTCTGAACAAGGCTGCCAGTTTGACTCCCACATGGGATGGTGGGCTGTGCCCCGCCCCCCACCCCCACCTCCAATCCTGCAACTAAGATTAAACACGGTGACTGGACTTGGAGCTGAGCTATGCCCTACACAACTAGATTGAAGGACAACGACTTGACTTGGAGCTGATGGGTCCTGGAAGAAAACACAGTTACCCAAAAACAACAACAAAAAGGGTACTAACAAGGAGAATTAAGAATAATTCAGATTTAGATCAGGCATGGAAATATGGCAAGTATTCTTAATGTCAGATCAAAAATGAAATTGTCCAGGAAGTAAATGTTGCATTTATGGATCTTCCAAACATGCTGACTCTCCTACTTGCCATCTAACAAAAGAGGGAGACAAGTGAAAAATGGAAGTTGACCTCAAATGACCCACATGGTACTAGTTACTATATCTGGTGACTATGTGCTGTGGCGAAAGACTGCAGTAAACAGGAAAGATGTGGTGATCATATGTAGCTTCTGTTTCTGTAGTTCCAGCCCCTATGTTTTATTTTCCAAATAGCCAAGGGCTGCAGTTCTCAAAAGAATTACTCTTTCCAAACTCAGGAAATAACAATGGAGAGAAATAATTGTTAAATAAATAAAAGTATATGTGGATATGTACTATATTAAATGTTATTTACATTTTATATGTTAATTTTACTGATATATACTCCTAAAAGTTAAATTTTTGGTTACCTCTTGGTGGTGAAATGAGAAGTCATTTTTATCTTTACCTCTACACTTTTATGCATTGTTCTGTTATTCTACAGCAAGCATGGAATGATTTTACACTCGGAGTAAAGGAAGGGACATTCTCCCACTACCACATCCACCTCAGGAAGAAGAGTGAAGAAAAAGAGAAAAGAAAAATGGATAAAAGAGCCTGCTTCTTACTCTTCAACCTGCCATGTTTCTGCTTTCCTCAGCAGAAGCCAGGAGTATTTCTGGGGTGTGGGTCTGAGTCCCCACCTCCAGCACCAGCCAATGTGGCTGATTCTCCCTCAGCAGGCTTTCCCTGCTAGGAAGTCCAGGCGAGATGATGCAAGTAAAGCTCTTAGAGAGAACCCAACAATGTTAGCTGATCTGGGAACTCTTAAGACTTATAAAATACTTTATAACCTACGATATACGAACTTTAACAAACAGTAAGTAATTTAATCTATAAACTGAAAGTGAAAGGCAGAGCCTCACCCACCCCACTGCACTCCTGGCTTCCCCCCAACACACCCCACTTGCTTACGCCATCTAGGTCAACCACTGCAGGGGAACTTGCAGGCTTTCTACCAATGGACTGAGAGACCTACCGTGTCCAATCAGAGCTGCACAATTTGGATACCTCATTTACATAAAACTGACGTAATGAGGGACCTTGGTGAGAAGTTTCACTATAAAAGGTGGCCTCCCCTTTGTCTCAGAACACAATTTAAGTTGCTGCCTGAATCTGTGTCTCCCAAGCTGAAACTTATTGTGCTTAAATAAACACTTTTTATTCTTCATGACAATCTAAAATTAATTTAGTTTTACAATGGCACCAAGGCCATTTGCCTCAAAGCAAACAGGAGAAAGGAGGAAAGCCCCAGGGAGAAGGAGAAATCTGTGCAGCCTGGCCTACTTGTTCGGAGGAAGGATTCTAGAATAAGAAAACCTACACTCAAACCCGGGCTCCCCCACTCACTATGTGAATTTGGGCAAGTTATCTGGCCGCTCTAAGCTTCTGTTTCTTTACCCGCAAAAGTAGGATAGTAACTCCTGGCTCAGAGCATTGTAATGAAGCTGAAATAAGAAAATATACATGAAGTGCCTAGCACAGTGCCTGGGACACACGCGTGGTTGGCAAATGTTACTTATTGCTGTGATTACTGTTGTTATTAGCTTTGAGGGTTGAAAAAAGACTGCCTCCGGGTGGTGGTATTGGGAGGAGGGTGCAGGGATTGGGTTGAGGCAAGACAACAAGAGAAAACAACAGAGGGCACGTTGGGGGCCAGTTAGTCGTCCCGAGGTACCAGAGCATTTGTTCAGGGCCAGGCTAGGCACAGCAGATAAGGCTGGAAGACTAGATCAGGGCTCTGCCAGGAGAGTTCAAATACATACCCATCCCTCATCCTCTTCCCAGAAAAAAGAAAAAAAAAAAGCTGAGTTTTCAAGATAAATGTATCCTTTTTCTCCTGCCAGATACTGTAAATTGTACCTCTGATGTATTTGTGAAGCCCCTCTGAGGGAATGATATCACACAATATCACATATATTCATCAGTACCTTAATTGTTGTTAAATACTAACAACACTTAAAATTGATCTACACCAAGATTTACCACCCTGACAAAAATCCACCTGGAAAAGAATACACGACAATTAAGAAGAACGGCCACGGGAACGGCAGCAATATAAGGTTTATGAACAAGATTTAAACTCCTTCCTGAGGAAATAACTGGGTGGTATTTATTCTGTAGATGAACAATGTGATTATAACAATGGCAAAGACTGATGAGATTTTTTTTTTTTTTTTTTTACTGGGGGAGTTTGATTTAGCCAGCTAGCTCAGATAATAGAAGAAGACAGAACAGAGTAGTCCAGCACTTGAAAGTTCTCTGCGAGGGTTAACCAGCACCCATCTTCAGTGACCTAGAAAAATATATGGCAACTCACGTGGGCACATTAGGTGGCTACAAACTGGCACAGAAGTGACGAGAACTGAAGAAAAACATTTCTAAATTAACCGCGACCGAATTCAAACAAATCAGAGAGAAAAGGGACAAGGAGAATCATATTCTCATCATGAATAAGGGAATAAATTGTTCTCTTTTTGTAATCTTTTGGGCCTATAGACTGTTATTTGGATCTAACAGGGAATTTTTTGTAATTTCTTTTATGCTGGAAATGAAGAACCATCTGGCCTATCTCAGTAAACACATAAACTAAAAGTAAGGCTGTATTACTCTTTTAGAGTCTTGCTCCTTAAAGTATAAGGCTATATCACCTGGGACCTTGTTATAAACACAAAATCTTGCCATCCCTCCCGCTCCCCACAGATCTCTTGAATCAGAATCAGAATTTTTAACAATATTAAATATGCATATTTGCATATTTAAGTTTAAGAATAATTGATTTACAGCTAGACATTCTTTATTCAATAAATAAACTTTCAAGATCTATCCTGTCCACTATGATAGGTAGCCCCTAACCAAATGTGGCTATTTAAATTTCAATTAATTAAAATTAAATCAAATTAAAATTCAGGGGTTTATTAGCACTGCCCACATTTTAAGTGCTCACTTAGTACAGGGGGCTAGTGTCTACCACATATCCATCATCACAGAAGCTTCTATTGGATAGAGCTGATTTAGGCACTTGGGACATGTCACCGAGGAAAGAAGACAAAGATCCTTATGCTCATGAAGCTAAGATTCTAGTGGCAGGGAGGCAGATCATAAACCATAAACAAAATACATGACTAAATTTAAGGGTATGTTGGACAGTTAAATGCAAATGACAAAAATTTAAAATAGAGAAGTCTTACAGGGTTCAGGAAGGTGGAGGGGCAGTTGGAGTTTTAAATATGGTGGGTCTAGTGGGCTTTATGAAAAAGGTTACATTAAAAGAGAGGCAGAATGCCCTTTTGGGGAGTCCACTTCATAGTTGATGTAGAGGCCTGACCACCGCATTGTATTTCTGAAACTGATGTTGAATAATACTGTATGTCAACTATAATTATATATACATATAACCTCGGGACACGGAGTAGAGTGCGGGAACGGATTCAATGGAATTGTAATAGATAAGCATGATATCGGGGGTGGGAGGGCAGTGGATGGGGGGAGAGGGGTTGTTATTTTGTGAGGGTGAAAAGGGTAACTATTGCATTGTTCTGTACACCTGAAACTAACAATAAAAATAAAATAAAATAAATTAAAAAAAAGAACAACGGTATTCACTAGTTCAAAAAAAAAAAAAAAAGAGAGGCAGGCTGTTAGCCAGTGGGAAGAGCATCCCAGACAAAAGGAAACACTTGTGCAAAGGCCCTATGGCACATGTACCTGAGGGACAACAAGGGAGCTCATGTGTTTGGAGGAGAGTGAGAGGGGAGGGAGAGTAAAAGGGTAGGAAAGCAGAGGGATAAGGATCTAGGGCAGAAACAGGGCCTCTCTGTCCCCTGGAAAGGACTTGGGCTTCTCCTGGGAGTGAAACAAGGAGCCCTTGCAAGGCTTTGAGAGAGGAGTAATGTGCTTCAACACCATCTCAAAGCTATTCTACTTCAGCAGAAAAGGACTATAAGCAGTTACTTGTTTTAATTCAAGGTCATAATCGGGTGTAGAAAGATACCATCTGCACTGGCAAAATGACTTTGTTTACACGTTTTGGTAACCACCAGAAGCTTGTTAATGATACACAAACAGAAGTCATTAAAACTTATCACTGTAAAATTCAGACACCTTTGCAGAGTCTCCATTAACATGCAGTCAGTAACAAGGTCTTTTAAGTTACCACCCAGAACCTAGAGCCACACTTGTTCTAAACACTTTTAGCAGGTCCTGAGGAATACAAATCAGAGTCATCACCCAAGTGTCTGCAAGGTGGAACTCCACCCAAGTGTCTCATCTTCAAAACCTGTTGATTACTTTGTTACAATTTACATATATTTCTTGGAAACACAGAAATATGTTCAGTAGTTTCATACTTTTTTTTTAAGATTTTTATTGGGGAATTGGGGGAATGGGAACAGTGCTGGGGAATTGGGGGAAGGGGAACAGACAAGTTGCTGTCGTTTTGTTCTTCAGTCTAGTTGTGGAGGATGTTGCTTCACTGGCCCAAGTTGGCACCATCATTGCGCTCTTCCCGGGTGAGGCAGATCAGTTGCCGGCTTCTGGATGGCCGTTCACTGTGGCTGCTGGCTACTCACGCTGGCTGCTGGCTACACACGGTAGCCCATGGCAACCCACTGCCACAGGGGCTGCAGCCTACGCCATTGCCGGTGACTCACGGCAGCCCAGCTCCAGGTCGAGTTGTTGTTCAGCATCTTAGCTGTAGAGGGCAGTGTCACTGGCCCTCATATGTGGGATCCGAACCGGGGCCCTCTGGCGTCCCAAGCCAGTGCTTAACCAACACGCCACTCAGCCGGCCCAGTTTCATACTTTTTTTAACATCACCCCATCCCATAAATGCCAAAGCTTTGGAGATCAAGGTGTATGGTATTAAGTAGGTTTTTCCAGAGTTCCCAGACACAATTACACATTCTACCCACAATGGAGAACATTGTTATCTTGCAGGTAATCCAACTACAGTTCTAAGAACTAGAGGTCATTGTGTCCTGTCTACAAATGCCATCATACATGAAAGTTCCGTTGAAGAGGCAGCCCTAATATGACTGAGAGCCATTGGCCTGTAATTTATTCCCTGGGGACCACCACCAACCGTGTCATGGCGAGTGAGTGAATCAAGGAGCATCATTTTTATGCATCTGGGCATAACATTTTACGTACACACCATAAGGGGAGATTTTCGCAGCCAAATCTTTACCAATTTGAGATATGGGCGTCCACACCTGGAGCTGATTTCCTATTTCATTCACATTAATTAAAGACGTCTTTGTGGAGCACTTCCCAGGGGCAAGGACTGTGCTAACTGCAGAAAATATATAGCTGTGCTAACTGCAGAAAATATATGGCTCCCTCATAGAGCCAGACATTTTCTAACATTAGGAGACCTGAAGAGGTCCTTTGTGAATGGGGAGGACTCAGAGACCGCTTTAGAGAAACAGGAACAGGAGACATACCAGTAGAAGGTGAGTCCCCATGCATATATGTACACAATAACGCTTACATTCTCCGCTTTGAAGTTAGAGCAACTAAGAGTCTCTTTTGTTTCCCTCACCCACCCGTAGGAGTCACCCTCAGATCTGAAGTACCCCTCCACAGTTCATCCTGTTTCTGGTACAGCAAAAGCAGCCATTTCCAGAGTTTGGATACATTAAGACACTAGAAGTGAGCAAGAGGGCTAATTGGCCTATAGGCCTAAGTAATGAACTGTGAGAAGGAAGACCCTCTCTGCTGAAGATGGGGCTAATGGGGACAGCCTAGGATATGGGTTGGGAGACTGCAGCCTGCCAGCCAAATATGGCCGCCACCTATTTTTGTAAAAGGATTTTCTCATAACACAGCTATATTCCTTTGTTTACATATTGGCTATGGCAGCTTTTGAGTTGGGTAGTTGCTACAGAGATTGTATGACCTATAAAACCAAAAGTTTAACTCTCTGGCCCTTTCCAGAAAAAGTATGCCAATCCTGGGTCTAGAACTGAACTGTCTAATGCAGTAGCCACCAGTAACATGAAATGTAGCTACTCCAAACTAATATATGCAGTAAATGGAAAATACACACCAGACTTCAAAGACTTGGTATGAAAAAGAAGTAAAATATCTCATCAATAGTTTTTATATTTGATTACAGGTTGAAAAAATAATATTTTGGCATATTAGGCTAACTAAAATACATTATTAAAATTAATTTCATCTGTTTCTTTTTACTCTTTATAATGTGGCTACTAGAAAATACATAATTACAACGGGGCTCATATTACATTTCTATGGGGCAGCCAGGTACTGGAGGAAACGCCCAGCATGTACACAGAACGTGGAGACAAGTTGAATACTAAGACCCTTCTTCCTTCTCTACTTTCCCTTTTATCATTGTTTTCCACACTTCATCCTTATGTCTTTTTTTCAATAATTACCTCAAATTCACAGACTCTCAAACCTGAAATTCTTGCAGGTCACTATTGCCAAATTTCAACAGACAAAACATTTTTGTACCTCAGAACTTCACACTAATAAGGGTCAGTGGCTGGGCTGTGTAGTAAGCTCTGTTTTCTGCCCAGCACCATTCTTGCTGCTAGAGCAGGGCTCTAAGCAAACACTACAAGGGAGACGCTCTTTGAAGGCTCACAATCTACTTTAAAATTTCATGTATATCAACTGATTTTCACCAGGAGTACCAAGCCCATTTAATGGGGAGAAAATAGTCTCTGCAACAAATGATGATACGACAACTAGATAACTACAAGCAAAACAATGAGGCTGAATCCCTACCTCACATCATATACAAAAATTAATTTTAAATGAATCAATAATATAAGAGCTAAAACCACAACTCTTAGAAGAAAATATAGGAATGTTTGTATTTGGCAATGAATTCTTATATATCATATCAAAAGCACAAGCAACAAGAGAAAAAATATGTAAATTAGACCATCAAAATTAAAAACTGTTTTGCATCAAAGGACATTAAGAAGAAAGTGAAAAAACATCCTATAGAATGGGCAAACATATTTGCAAATCCTATATCTGCTAAGGGCCTAGTATCCAGAGTATATAAAGAATTCTTATGATTCCACAACAAAAACAAACAAAAAAAGAACTCTTACAATTCAAAAAACAACAACAACAAAAATCACAATTAAAAAATGGTCAAAGGACATAGATATAGAGAACAAACTGATGGTTGCCAGAGAGGAAGGAGGTTGAAGAGGTGGGGAAAAAGGTGAAGGGATTAAGAAGTACAAATTAGTTACAAACTAGTCACGGGGATGCAAAGTACAGCATAGGGAATATAGTCAATAACATGGTAATAATTACAATACGTGTGGTGCCAGGTAGGTACTAGGCTAGTCAGGGGATTACTGCATAAATTATATAAAACTCTAACCACTATGCTGTACACCTGAAGCTAATATAAAATATTATGAAATGTCAACTGTAACTGAAATGAAAGAAAAAAAAGGTCAAAGGGCTTCAATAGACATTTCTGCAGAGACGATACACAAATAACCAATAAGCACATGGAAAGATACTCACCATCATTTGGCATTAGGAAAATGCAAATCAAAACCACAGTGAAGTACTGCTTTTCACCAATTAGAACAGCTATAATTTTAAATGGAAAATAACAGATGTTGGCAAGAATATGGAGAAATTGAAACCCTCACACTTTTCTGGTGGGGCACAGTTTAGCCACTGTAGAACACAGTTTGGTGGTTCCTCAAAAAGTTAAACATAGAATTACCCTTTGACACAGAAACTCCACTCCTAGGTATACACCCAAGAGAACTGAAAGCAGGGACTCAAACAGATACACGTACATGTGTGTTCACAGAAGCACTAGTCACATAGCCATGGTGGAAATGGCCTACGTGTCTATCAATAAGTCAAAAGATAATCACTGTGGTACATACATACACTGGAATATTATTCAACACTAAAAAGGAAAGAATACATACAACAGGAATGAAACTTAAAAACATTATGCCAAGTGAAAGAAGCCAGGCAAAAAAATGGCACATGTTATTTGATTTCATTTATATGAACTATCCAGAATAGGTAAATCCATAGAAACAGATCATAGGTTGATAGCTGACAGGGATTAGAAGGGGCAGGGGGCACAGGGAGAAACTGCTTGGTGGGTGTGGAGTTTGGTTTTGTAATGACAGAGTGTTCTGGAACTACAAAGCAGTGGTGGAACCCAACATGTTCATGTACTAAATGCCACTGGATTGTTCACTTTAAAACAGTTAATTTTATGTTATGTGAATTTCACCTCAATACATTTTTAAATAATGTAATTTTTGCATTCTATCCATGATAATTGTGATTTTCTAACTTAAAATACACTTTTCATTATTTAACCATTTCTATTCCTCACCTCCCCACCAATACATATATATTAAAATTGACATTAGAGTTTGTAAGCTACCCCAAATCCATCCTATATAGAGTACTCTTCCGCTCAAGATAGAATCCGTTTCTGTTGCCTGCAATCACATCACTTTAATTGATACGGTACCTTAGTATGTCAGTCAGGAACTGAGCTCTGATTCTTGGTCTGCAACTAATCGGCTGTTAATCCCAGCATAAATTACTTAAACTACCTGGGCTTCAGTTTCCTCATGTGCAAATTAAAGGGATTAGACTAAATTATTCCTAAGAGTTTAAAATCCCATGACTGACATAAAGTAACTAACATGTTTCTATCTTCTTTCTCAATATTTTCCAAGCAGAGGTCACTGTCAGACAGCGGTGATTTGCTATTTTTCCAGTAAAAATTCGATTTGCATGGTTGGTTTTGCTCTTCCTCCAGCTGGTTTCTCCCCCTCACTCCTTGGCTGAGCCATAATGATGACATTGAACTTCCTGATATATAAAACTACTCCCAGGTCTTCAGTGTGACTTTGACTCTGGCTGCTATGGTAAGGCAAAGCCAATGAAATGGTCAGAGACAATGCCCAAAGTTTTGCATCTAAGTTTCTCAAGTAAATGTTCACGTTGTGATATAGGGACTCCAAAGGCACTTGCAAAGTTCCTCTCATGGTTCAGGAGCTGGGCAATGATTTGCCTGAAGCAAACCTAGCTTTCTGCCTCGACCAGGCTGGTTTGCACAATAGCTTTTCCTTTCTAAAAACAACAGTAAAGGTTTCCATCTGTTGTCTTCTAGAGATATGTTTTAAATTATTCAGAATAAAAAGCCAATTTCTTTTTTAAATTTGTATTCATCCCCAAACTACAAGAGCATGACGTTGGGGAAGTTGAGAAGTTTATTAGGTCAATCTAGGCTCTAATATACTCTGACTATTGATTTAAGCCTGTGAGCACAATAGATCACACTGGTCATGGAGGCAGCACCAGCTGAAAGTGAGAACACAGATCAATTATCTGCGAGTTTGGGGCTTTCTCACTAGCTTGCCATTATAAAATCTTTGGTTATACCTCAGAAACCAGCCTGCCTTTTTTATATACAAAACTTTGGCCACCCAGAAAAGTGCTATGAGACTGGGGTGATGTTAGCTTGGCTCTGATGTCAGAGCACTTGGGTTCTAGTTCAAGATTCACGCAGGAAATGCCTGGCCTTGCTATACCTCGGTTTCCTCATCTGTAAAGCAGGGGAAATAATAGTGCTTCCCCAGCCCCGCTACATATACCACTGGGAGAATAACAGATGATATGGGATCATGATGAATGGTTTTCTTTTGTTTTAATAATTATGTGTTTAATTCCAAACAACTAGTATATCAAGATAATTCTTACCGTTGTTCTTATTATACATAGTTTGTTCCCTTGTACCCCAGGCATCTCTAAAACCTGGGAGAGATTTTCGTCTGTAGGCTACTGCCACTCTTAGAAGAGAATAGTGTTACCAAATTGAAGCTCTACTGAAAGCCAGGCGCTTCCTCAGAAGCCAAACAGCCTTATTCATGTCAGAGAGGAAGGAGTTTCAGAGTGAAAGGAGGTGCTGTGGGTTGGAGTCTTTGTGAATGAAGCTTTAGAGCAGCAGTTCTCAACCTGTGGGTCGCGACCCCTTTGGGGGTCAAGTGACCCTTTCACAGGGGTTGCCAGGTACTCGTATGTGGGCGTATCTGCATGTGAGCCTGGAGATGGATAGAGGAGCGGTGTCTCGGTTCCTAAGAACATCGAAAATATGTGTTTTCTGATGGTCTTAGGCAACCCCTGTGAAAGGTTGAGTAGAGTTTTCTGGACGGGAAAAGCCATTTGCAAATTCCAAAGGGGTATAGGGACCTCACTTACCCCTTTGAATGTCCAAATCAAGCCATTTTGAGATGGCAGGTCTTCATCTAGGTTTATATAAAGTATCCGTGCAAGAAGGTCTTACAAGGATGATGTTATGGGAAAGGTAGTTGCCTGCTCTGGATTAAACCGTCTCAAAAAAAATAAAATGTACAAGTTAGATTATTGTGTGTGACCTAAAACATTTGCTGAATCACAATAAAAACATTCATCACCTCACAAAACTCAGAGATACATGATTTACCAGCGTCTACCATCACCCAGACCTAAATCAAGTGGCAGAGACCCAAGGAATTTCTTAGCCTTGTTTGTTTTTTAAATGTTGGGCTGGAAGTACTCTTGAGAACAGGTGGGACTTTGAAAGCCTTATTTTGCACAAAGATCGATTTAGGAAAAATGTATAAGTTTACAGACCACCAATTTGTCCATCTGGCAACAGTTTTATCAAATCCCATTGGGAAAGATATATTGTTGACAAGTTAGACTTTCTATTAGGTTGTCAGAAAAGTCATGACGCATTTTTGCAATGAAAACATAGAAAAAATACATCATGACATTTCCGACAACCCAATACTTTGTTAAAAAGCATATCAATGAGAAAATGGTCACTGCTTTTTTTTGCCACCATATTGTTAATATCTTGGCATGTTTGAGAAGAAGCAACACAGAGGCAGTTCTCTAATTGTTAATCTTGAACTAGATTAAGGGGTTTACATAGACTTAACAGACTGCACGTGGCCCAAGGGCCAGGGAAAGTAGAGAGATGTGTGGTATTTGTTGCATCTACTAAATATTTATACATGAAATATGGGTATCTGCTTTCAGACAAACTGTTTCACAATAGTTATCCCTATTCCACCATCTTCCCCAAAATCAGATGGCAACACAGTAAGAGCTACTTATGCTTTATTACCCTTGGAGGAAAAATCTTTGCTTTTCTAGGGAGCCCATAATCAGCTGTGGCCTGGCCTAGACTAGTGACCCAACAGGGAGGCAGCACACACTTGTGTCAGTGATATAATTCTGAGATAAGGCTGCTTCTCCTTGGCAGTCCTTCCCTGCCTTCCCTTCCCCACTAGGGGCTCTCCCCTCTGCCCTGTGTGCACTCTGGACATTGAATATCACAGGTTAGTTGAGAATTTGGTAAAACCCTCGTATTAATAGTGAAGGGACTATCCAGACTCTTCACCTCCCAAGAGTTAGACACAAAGTCTGTGCAGCCACCACCCTCTCAGGGCTCTGACCTATCTATCAACTAGCGATACTGCTGGGCCTTCAAGCTGTGCATGGCCATGGGCAGCAATCATCCCTGGTAATTCCTGATATGTAATTCCTAGTTTTCAGAAATCTGATAAACTCAAATTACTGGTATCCATCCCTTCCTCCTTACAAAGATAGAAAGGCCCACCCATTGTTTATATTGTAGATAGGTATGATCCTTTAATTATAGAAAGAAAGGCATGAAAGAGGAAGAGTTGGGGGGGAGAAAGGGAAGGAAAGAAGGAAGGAAGAAAGGGAGAGAGAGAAAGAGAAAGAAAGAAAGAATGAGAGAGAGCGAGAGAAAGAAAGAGAAGAAAGAAGCCACTCAGTTAAAGGGTCCTTCATCACTTATTTCCTTCAATGCCCTTGTTTGGAAAGCATTAGTTCTTTTAGGCCAGTAAAATGCACATAATGAACTAGACCAATACCTTAAAGATATAACAAAGGTAATTATGATGATGACAAAAGTGAGAATTTCAGAATTATTTGTGGATTTCTTGAATGTACAGTGCAATGTAAGAACAACTGAAAGCTATTCACCCAAAATTCATACATTATTTTTCTGAATATTTATTCTTATTGACCAGACTGGCTTGTGAAGCCATGTGACTGAGTTCTAGCCAATGAAATATGCACCAATTCTGGGTTAAGGCTTTTAAGAAATGGGTACAACTTCTAACCCTTTCTTCTTCTTCCACTGACTAGATGCAGATAGCATCATGGACCTAAGAGAAGGCAGAAACACAGATGGGAGAAGCCTGAATTCCTGAATCATCTCCATAGGAAAACTTCCTTCAACAGGAGCACCAAGACCAGAATATTATATGAATGACAAACTCCCATTTTGTGTACGCCACATTACAGTTGGAAGTTTATGTGCTAAAACAGCTGGTGTCACTCTAATTAATCAATGCAGTAAGTTAAGTGTTCCACCTGGGACATCTTGTTGTGGTATAAAGATGTAAGTTAAAGGCTAATGGGATTGAAACTTAAATATTTAAAGATGAAGCCGTAAGAAATATGGGAGAAGGGAGGTGAGGTGAAATATTTTTAAAAAATAACAAAAACCTGGCCATAAGCTGATTACTTTTGAAGCAGGATATGGGTACAGAGGGATTAATTATATTATTCTAATTTTGTATACATTTGACATTTCATACAATAGAAATTTAAACAGTGAAAAACAAAACAATATGAAGGACACTTGAAAACAAACAAGGAATACTTGAAAGAGTCCCTACTGGCCTCAGATGAGAAAATTTGAGCATCAAAAACATCAATGACTAAGATGAATTGAAACATATAAAATGTATTTTTTAAAAGTTCATAAATTACTTTTTTTAAAACCCCATTGGTTATTAATTGGAGGTTGGTAGACATTCATTCATTAATCTGAAAATCGAAATTTGGTGAAGAAACGAGTATTTTCCTGCCTGTATGAACTGTACTTCAGGGTAGCCAAATGGTTGATGAGAAAATGTTCTTTACAGAAGAATTCCATGTAATAAATGCAGGAAGAATGACAGAATTAGAAAACTGTCATTTTGAAACCCCTCCTGAAAAAAGGCCTGTTCCAGATACAGGAAACTTATCCGCAATGGCCACTAAATCAGGTGAAAGCACAATGAGAAAATGGTAACAAAAGCACAGGCTGACAACACCTAAACCTACTGATGAATGTTGGCTTCAATAAGAAGGACAATCCATCATTATGTGCTTCATGCTGTGACATAAAAGGACATACTGGGGGGCCGGCCGAGTGGCGCGATGGTTAAGACTTGGCTTGGGATGCCAGCTCTGAGCAGCAGGGCCCTGGTTCGAATCCCACATGAGGGCCAGTGATGCTGCGCCCTCTACAGCTAAGATGGTGAACAACAGCTCGACCTGGAGCTGGGCTGCCGTGAGTCGCTGGCGACGGCGTAGGCTGCAGCCCCTGCTGCAGTGAGCTACCGTTCAGTGGCCAGCGAGTGACTGCCTCACCCAGGAAGAGCATAATGATCACAATACCAACATGGGCCAGTGAAGCAACATCCTCCACAACTAGATTGAAGAACAAAACGACAGCAACTTGTCTGTCCCCCTTCCCCCAATTCCCCAGCACTGTTCCCATCCCCCAAATTCACCAATAAAAATCTTTAAAAAAAAAAAAAGAATTTTCAGGTGGGGCCGGCCGAGTGGCACGATGGTTGAGAGCTCGCTTGGGATGCCAGAGGGCCCCGGTTCGGATCCCACATATGAGGGCCAGTGACACTGCCCTCTACAGCTAAGATGCTGAACAACGGCTCAACCTGGAGCTGGGCTGCTGTGAGTCGCCGGCGACAGCATGGGCTGCAGTCCCTGTGGCAGTGGGTTGCCATGGGATACCGTGTGTAGCCAGCAGCCAGCGTGAGCGGCCAGCAGCCGCAGTGAGCGGCTGTCCAGAAGCCGGCGACTGATCTGCCTCACCCGGGAAGAGCGCAATGATGGTGCCAACTTGGGCCAGTGAAGCAACATCCTCCACAACTAGACTGAAGAACAAAACGACAGCAACTTGTCTGTTCCCCTTCCCCCAATTCCCCAGCACTGTTCCCATCCCCCAAATTCACCAATAAAAATCTTTAAAAAAAAAAAAAAGAATTTTCAGGTGAAATAATGTGTTATCCAACATCTAAAATAGTCAAGAAAAAAAAATGAAATAAGATTAGCAAAATGCTGATAGTTATTAAAGCTGGGCGATGGATACATGGGTGTTTATTATGCTACTAGTTCTATTTTGGTGTATATTTGAAATTTTCTGTAATAAATTTTTTAAGACACCAGCTCAGAGTTGGACGGCATTGGTTGATGACCTCTCCCACTTCCAGTTGTAGACAATTGGGGAGATCAGTACAGACTGCACAGTGCCATCCTCTGTCATCAAGTAGACAGCATTTCTTCTAAGAGTGCTCCAATATCATCTCTGGGGTTTACTTCCAAGCCACCAACATCCATTATGTGGGTTTTGATGCTGATTCTTTCAATGTTCACACATGTGCAGGCCAAAACAATGGTGTCCCAACTGCTACCTACCTAGAGTGATTCTAAGTGACCATAGATTACGAGATACATCCCAATTTTTGAGATTAAAATTATGAAAAAATTCATTTAAAAGTCTTTTAAGAAAGAGGCATAGAGAGATTAAAATGTTGACTACAAGGAGATTGTCAAAATACCTACAAGGCATACACCCTACTTTGGCTCTACAAGTATCTCTATCTCCTATAGCTCATGGGTCATTTTTAATTTACACATCTCACTGACTTCAGTACCTCCATTTTTTTTTAAAGATTTTATTGGGGAATTAGGCGAGAGAACAGCGTTGGGGAATTGGGGAAGGGGAACAGACATGTTGCTGTCGTTTTGTTCTTCAGTCTAGTTGCAGAGGACGTCACTTCACTGGCCCATGTTGGTATTATCATTGCGCTCTTCCCAGGCGAGGCAGTCACTCACCAGCCGTTGGATGGCGGCTCACGGCGGCGGCTCACGGCAGCTCATGAAAGCGCACGCCTGCTGCCCACCAAGCCCACTGCAGCCTACACTGTTGCCGGCAACTCACAGCAGCCCAGCTCCAGGTAGAGCTGTTGTTCACCATCTTACCTGTAGAGGGCGCAGCGTCACTGGCCCTCAATGTAGGGTCCAAACCAGGGCCCTGCGGCTCAGAGCTGGCGTTCCAAGCCAACTCTTAACCAACGTGCCACTAGGCCAGCCCAGTACCTCCGTTTTTGTACTAGCTACAGCAGCTGCCACTGGGTTGGCAAATGACAAGCCCTCAAAAGGTTTTTGATGGATGTTTGTTGCATGAATAACAAATATGCAAATTTTAAGCCAGAAAAGAAATATAACACATGCAGAAAGGTGGAGGGAGCCTAAAGTTCTTCTGTACAAAGTTCTGGAAGCTAATTTGAAAAAAACCTATCAAGGAGCTGTGTGTGACCATTTTTTCGAAGTAGAGTCAAAATTCTTGCGGCAGAATAAAAGTTACACTGTATCTATCTATAATGATGACTAAGAGTGCACATCTGCTTTATGGAGATGCTCTCGATACACAAGTTCTAGTATTTTCCATATCCCATCAGAAGATATAAGATTGAGAAAACCAGTAAGGATATAATCTTTAAGAAAATTCTATTGTTGGAGCCTAAATATGAAGTTTTCCTTCAAATCCATGTCCTGCAAGAACTTTATAAATGTATGGCCTAAATTGAAATATTATTATATTTTTGTTTCCTAATATTCTTTAGATAAGGATACAAGGCAGACACAAGTTTTACTTAATAGCAAATCAATATAAACAACATTTATTGAGTTTTATTACACACCAAACTCCTCACTCAAGTTCTTTTCAGGGCTGCCTAATTTAGGCAATCCTGCCCTATACCTTTACCTATAACATCTAAATTAATCCGAGCACAACCCTGCAAGGTAAGTGCAATACCATCTTACCCACCTTTTCAGGATAGCACATAAGGGTTAGAGAGACTTGGTAACTGGCCCAAGTCAGACTTGCTAACTGGGTATGTGAGCATATCCAGAATCACACCCATGGGCTATGAAAGACCAGTGCTTGGGCTCCTGTTTTTAACCTAAACATACCAATGCTTCACAAATGAACTGTGATGAAGGATTGGGGAGCGGGGTCCCAATCCATCACAGATAAACATTCTTACAAAATACAGTAAATATCAATTACTAAAAATTAAAATGTAAATAAAAACAATCATAGTAAAACCCCAAATTTGCTGAATTATTAGAGTCAACAAATGTACTCTTAGCTGCACGTGAGTTTCCAAATCCACACCCTCAGTTTCCGGGAATGCTCTGTTGCCCACTGCCACCAGTGCAGGACCACCCTTGAGTACCGCTGCACTACACTGTAGTGTTATATCTGTGCTTAGAAAAACACTGTTTATAAAAAGCTTCCAAAAGTCCTCCATCTATTGAGGCTGATACTTCCTGTAGATGCTAGTTAGCCTATTCTTTTTAAAATAGATTGTTTTAAATATGGCTATTAGCTTTTGTCTATCCAAAAATATTTGTCTAGATATAGGTTGCGAAGTAAACAAACAAACAAAAAAATAGAGAACGTTTCCAATGTTATGCAGCTTTATGTCTCTGATATAACTGCTGTGGTATGTTGATAAATGTTAACGGGAAAATGGGAAAATATGAATTCGATTTCCTTGCCAAGAAAACACTGAATAATGTTGAAGACAGACAGAGAAAAGAGGATCAGAAGCACCAGGTGCCTCCCTCTCACTCTCCTCGGAGAAAGGCTCTTGGGAAACTGAAAACCAAGTACTTAAGAGATCTCAAATACAAGATGACACATGGGATTCTTCAGCCTGCCGTGCCTCTTGAGAAGTTCTCAGTTAAATAACAAGAATGACACCCACAATACGTTCACACACAGAAACATGTTCTGAGAGGGAACAGGAGATGGAGGAAAGAAGCCAAAGCTTGTTGGAATGTTTTTTTAATTAACTCTTAATGTTCCAAGGTGAAAACAAACACACGAACAAAAAAATCTACCACAGTTCTGTGACCCTGGTATGTGTTGATGGGTCAAACCCAAGACTTCTTAGATGACTCAAGAAATCAGTGAGGAAGGGCATGGAAGCGCACAGCACGGAGGAGAGAAATTACTAGACAGGAGTCAGCAATCCCGAGCAAACGAAAGCTGAAGGAAACAATTAGATGTTGGCACGGGGCCCAAATCAATAAGCGGAGGTGGCTGTGAGCAGTGAGCTTAATGGCGAGGTAATGAAATCGCAAATGCAGGTAGCTCGGGGCGGGGAACGCATCAGCTCTTCGGTGTCTCTGGCTAAGGAGAGGGTCATGTATCAGGAGGCTGGAAAAGACACATGGAAACAGGCTCTCACAGCCCAGCTAGTCCCTGATGTCATGGCCCATGTGAACAGGCAGTACTGGTGTGGTTGGCCCAAACCCTGGGAGAAATAAAGTCCTTGCCGGCGTGCGGTCCCCACAGGAAAAACACTTCTTACAGAATAGGCAGTGGATTCAAAGAGCTTTAGAACTGGATTTCCCATTAGCTCTAATGGAGGCAGCACTAATAAATCCCCTAGCTCTGGGCTGAACAGGTTAATTCAGTAATGTAGCGGTAACTGCGTGATGTCAACTCAATATAATTTGTAATGTTTTTCTAACATATTATCTAGTTTTTGTCTGAAAAAAGGTATCTGTGATTCCATGAGTAAGTTGCTTTAACAGGATATTCTACAGTACTAATGATAAAGATCTTTAATTGACAGAAATGTTAATAGAAGCATTGGCTAAGAATGATCTTAGCTAATTCTTTATACACTATTAGCCTTTTCAACATAATAAGCGTTCATTTTCGACCACCAAATGTTTAGAATTGGTGGCTCACGGTCCACATATATTTCTGTAATTCATCACTATGATTATTCTACTGAAAAGGTTCTTTATAAACTCTGCAATTGAGCCATTTCTCTGCCCAGTTCTCAAGCCAGATCTATCTGTTGTCCCCACTGTGCCTATTATAAGGCTGTCTTCTTGTCTGGACTGTCTTCTCCTCCCCTTCCACGTACTTGTCAGTGACGTTTGTCTCTCAGGTCCCACTCAAAACCCTCCTCCCTTCTCCATGAAGCTTGCCAGACCTGTGGCCAGAATCACTTTCTCTCTCGCCCCACACTCCTGTTCACCATATTACAACTCAGGGCCCCTTGCACACACTCTTCCCCAGCTGCTGTCCCAGGTCAAGGTCCATTCGTCCTTGGGGTTTCAGTTCATCCTTGGGATCTTGCCTCAAGGAGAACCTTCCCTGACTCAGATTAGGGCCATCGTGCCACAGTATTCATTTCCTGTTTCACTAACCACAGTTGTCTTTAGTATCCTTTTGTCTCTCTCTTCCTCTCGGATTAGGTTATAGCCTTGGTCCAGGTTGTGTTTTTCTTAAACCTAGTAGCGAGCACATAACATACCATATCTGAAGAAAGAATGAATAAGTGAATGGATGAGTGATCAAACAAACATTATCCCTGTTTCTGTCTTTCTCTCCACCAGTATTCTCCACCAGACTGTAAACTCAAAGGCAACACATTCCTCATTGTAGTGACCATAATGTCTAACTAGGGTTTTGCACATAATGGAAGTAAACAGTTAATTAAATTGAATGTCTTCTATTGGAGTGTTAGCCTCAGGTTGGCCATAGAGAATTGAGTCCCCAGAGCTTATACGGTTTGACATCGCCTGCTATACACTGACCCTCATCATGCTCCTACCATGTGCCAGTCACTCTGCAGGATGTTGTGAAACAGAAGAGAGTGGTATTTAGAACCAAGTACTCTACAGTTTCAGGAGGGTTCCCATTTATGACTGCATTTCTGCATTCCTGTCAGATACTGAGGGAATTACAGAGGTTAATCAAACAGACACTGTCCTTGAGGAGCTCAGAGTTTAGTAGAGGAGAAAAAAAATGAAGAAAAAAATATCAAGAGGTAAAACCCATAAGTAACATAAGAGGAGTCCCAGTAGAGACTCTTGGTGTTCCAGTGAAGGACAGAGGGATGTAGGCTCGAGAGAGTGTGGTTTTTAAAATGAGTGTTACCCAGGTGGAGACTGGAACTGGGGATGCAGCACAAAGGATGGAGATGGAAAGCAAAGCCATTCATTCCTTGGTTCAACAGACCTTTATCACTTCCTGTGTGAGGACCTGGGAACACAGCGGTAAGTAAACCTAAGTCCATTCTCAATGGAGCTTACCTTCTAACGGTGGAGACAGATAAAGGCAAGCAAGCAACAATTCCAGGTGGGGTGGAGGGCTATGAAGAAAAACCAGGGCAGAGTAAAGGACTGAGCCAATGGGAGTGCTACCCTACACGGGGTGGCGAGGGGAAGTTTTCCCACAGCAATGACACTGACCAATGACATGAATGAAGGGGAGCAAGGGAGCCATGCAACACTCCATGGGAAGAGCATTCCCAGTAGAGCAATCCACAATCCTATCCACAGAGGAGGGAGCGCTGCCAACTTCTCTTTCAGACTGGGGTCTTTGGGCATGTTCTTGAGGATCTGAAGTTTCTTGATGAGATTTTTTTTTAATTTTTGTTTTCATTTAGATAACACTCATTTAAAATGTTCCAGATAAACTATGGGTCAGCTACATGGCTCCTAAAATATGAGCACCAGCACAAAACTTCTGTGCCTAGGTTTGCATTTGCACTGACAATTATGGGGGTGTCTGGTAGTGCTATTGTAATTGCCACAAGCCAAAGATAAAAGGGGCAGAATCACCACTTCAATAATGTCCTTGTGCCCAAGACCTCAGGGTAGGGGGAGGATACAAATAAATTGTCCCAAGTAGTAGCCACTGAAAGTGTCAGGGAAAAATGAGTCATCACACAGTCCAGGTTAACACAGGCTTCACAAGTTGTATGGAATCTTTGACATAACGGACATCTCATACTGACATTTCCAAGGAAAAATTCTATTCCAACAAAACATATCATTCATCATGTTAAATTGATGTTGTTAATTTGAATTTGGTTTTGCCATTTTGATTGCATTTAATTTGTAAAAGTGTTTTGGTTTCATATTTGTCCAAGAACTACACACATAGATGCTTATACCTAGTTTTATATTTAACATGTTTAGTGACTAAATAAAAGAAATTTCAGTTAACGTTGGGGGTTCGTAAGAATTTTCCCCTTTGAATGGCATCCATATATTCGTCAGGTTTGGCCACAGAGAACGATGGTTGTGGAAAAAGTCTGTGTTTTCCAGAACCACCACCGAGTATCAGCTCTTGGTGGTTTCCAATGAACCACACAGCGAGTACAGGAAAGGAAGGAGGTGAATAGCTTTGTTAGTAAAAAAATATCACAAGTTGGATACACCTAGCAACTGTTAACTTTTCTTCTCTGTACACAAAGGCCATGATTTATGTAACATATGGTTAAACCATTTTCAGAACTTCCAGGTCACTGGAACCCTAAACAGTGGAAAGGTACACAGGGGAAGAGAGAGGGTGAAGAAGCTATAATTAAAGGTTCACTGCACTCCCGTGGCAAATTAATCCCAGAGCCCGATGAAGTGTCAAGCGTCACTAAAAATGCAAAATAAATCCACCTAAACAGATTTTACCCGCAAGGAAAAGTTTTTCTCACAACACAAGCCTGTTCTACATCAAGAAAAATGAAGACAAGACAACGGCCTGAAAAGCTCAGGCAGTGGATGGAGAAGGCTCTGTGGGTCATAGGACCTTCTAACTGTCATAGGTGAGAGCTGGCACCTGGAATAAAACTTACCAATGTTCAAGAATCACCTCTAACAGTGAGACTTCAGCAATGTCTCTGCTATCACAGAAAAAAATAAAGATAAAATAATGCCTCCACGCTAAGGTTGTTGAAAGGGTTCGATGAGATAACCCACGTAGACCATTTAGAACACTGCCTGTCATATAGTAGGTGCCCCATAACTGTGAGCCGTGAGTGGTATGATGCTTGGCTCTATCATAATATATGCGCACATCTCCCCAGATGACCCAATCAACTGCTTTATTCAATTCCACAACCCTGGAACAGTGTCTCTATATTTTATATGCTCCACGATGATTCCAGGCGATTAATCATGCACACACGAGTAAAGTACATTAAAGATTATCCTTAAAATAACATCATTCTCATTCATTCATTCACATAACCCAACAGCCTTACCCAGTAGGTACCATTATTATCCCTCCCTTACAGATAAACAAGCAATGTCCAGAGAAGAGAATGGGCTTGGTCAAGGACACAAAGCTCATAAATGAAGCAGCCAGGATCTGAGCCCAGGTCCAGAATCTACCTTCCGGGTCACCACACTACACTGTCCCTCTAGGTCTGTGTCCCCTGAGTCCAGGAAAGAGAAACACTGGGAGCTGCCAGTCACACACACATATTTGTTTATTCCTCTAAATTCTCCAACTTCTAGGCATAGAAAACGAGGGTGCTTTATTCCCCAACTAAGCATGTCCCTAAATCACAATTTAGTGGTATGCTATTAGCCAATACAGAGTCAATAAAAAAATCATCCATTTAAACAGTGTTATAGTAACTTTCGTTAATGGGCCTTAATTTGAAAATACTGTCCAACGTTTTACATAATGTCCCATCACCACAGCTAACTCAATTAATTCACACTTGACTTTAGTTCCAAAAAAAAAACAATGCTTTGCTTTTGTCAGATAATGAAAGCCACTTATTTCAATGTAGGCCTTTTTTGTCCAGAAAGCACGTGAGAAAAACTGAATACCCACAAACTAAAGAAAATCATTAATGTGGGGTGCCTCGTCACACCTATTCCTGGGCCTTTTGAAAGAGAGTCTATGTCGTAGTGTATCCTTTGCTTAAATGCCCCAAGCCAAGTGATATTTTCATTTGTAAACACATTCTCTTTCAAGTAGGAGGAAACAGGTTTATGTTCCTTAAATGTTTCAAGGAGCTTGGGGACCTCCAAAACTGCTTCAAAGAACACATCTGACAACTGTTCCTTTGAAGCATCAAGACACTGGCCACCCGGGCACAGAGGGCAGCAGCAACTGCGCAGCTCAGCGCTTTCCCAGAGCTGGACAGGCTGCTGGCCAACCCCTTCATGAGCTACAGTGAGACAGTCAGGAGCCAAATATGTGGCTCGGGAAAGAAAGCCAGCAGCGGGGGGGAAAGTCCCATTGAGCCGGAGCCATGGAGCCAGGCGCTAGCCGCACCTTGCTGCAGTGGCCCAGCCTTGTCATCTGTGTGGATTGCTCATTAGAAGCCACATTATGAAACACCGTATCTTCTGCAGCTGCACGCAAAGGCAGCACACTGGTGTTTCCCTGTGCCTGGATGTGTGAGTAATGACTAGAACTCCAGCTTCTTGCTTGACTCCTGGCCCTCAGTATTACATGAACTTGCGGTGAAAGATGTGCCACTGTCACAGAGGTAAGGAGACAGATTAAGCTCCAGATGGAAGGCTGTCAATGTCAGTCAGACACTGTTCTTACAGCCCGCTGGCTTTTCAACTAAGCCACAACAGAGAATGATTTCAGCGCAGAGTTCCTTAGCTCAATTAAGTCTTAGGGGTGGAAGTCAAGTTTTCCTGGTTTCCTTGGTATCATCCACCAAAGACTGTTTTTTGCCTGCCGCTGCCCATTCATTTACAGCAGCTCCTTCTGATAGCATTCATCCCTGAGCACGTCTTTCTATTTCCAAGCGACTGTTTCATAATTCTGCAGAATGCTCCAGCTCTTCAATGAATTATTCGTTAGTGTTGTATCAGCTGTCCTACAAAGAGGTAAAATCTGGATCAAATACAGGACTCGTTGTCAGGGGAGAAAAGATAAGGTGGAGAATTAATAGAAGAGCAGGAAAAAGAGAGAAACGGACAATTGAAGTTTATGAAATATTTAGGGGGCTATGAAAACCTTCCCTTTTTTGCCCCTCCTTCGATTCTCTGGGTCTGCCAGTTTCAGCTGGTTTGTCTTATGTTCCCATCGTGATATATGTTTAGTTCAAGGCTGCTGACTTTGCTCCCCAGTTACAGGAAACAGCCCCTGTGTTTCCTGGCCTCATCTTTCCAGTCCCTTTTGGCCTCTGATAGCTTCCGTTTTTTTAAATACATACATGTTATTTCATATTGAAGGTGACCAAAGTTTTGCCATCCCAAAATATGCCTTTTGGGGTATTGATTTTAAGTTGGTTATTAAGAAACAAAAGTCTCAGAAAGAACCTTTGACCCTCTCCCTTTACCAGCCTAAAGGAGTTCAGATGGAAAAATCTGCTCAAAGGAAGGGAGTGTCACCTTAGCATCCCAATAAACCAAATGTGTCAGACAGAGAAATAATCCAACAGAGGCGTTTCCCTGGTGTCCCACTGTTTCTGGGTGGCCCAGCAAGAATTTCTTTACCAAATATTTGCTCTTTCTCACCTACCTGTGAGTTGCCTGCTTTCCCTTTGAAATCCCAGACCCCTACCTCCTTCTCCTTTGTCCAGATGACATATAAGCCTCAACCGCCCAGTGGGTCTGGGGTCTCATATTTTTATGGCAGCCCTGCATGCACAGCCGGAATACATTTTGGACATTTCTCCTGTTAGTCTGTCTCATGTTAATTTGATTATTAGCCCAGCCAGGAGAACTTAGAGAGGTGGGAGGAAAGTTATATTTTTTGACCTCCCACAATATCAAAAGAATTTCATTGTATTTCATAAGTTCCTAACACTAGACTCCAGATGCATATAGTAAATTTTTGTTTCAGATTATTTCTGTATTTTTTGGTATAAACTTGCAATAATAATAACAATAATAGCTAATGTTTTTCTAAATGCTGTACATATAGTAATTCCTCTACTCTGCATAGCAACCTTATAGGGGAACATTATTATCCTTTCACAGATGAACCGAGGCCTAGAGGCGGCCATGAACTTGCTGAGGACAGTCAGCTCACCAACGTCACAGCCCAGATTCCAATCCAGGCAGCCCTGCTCTACAACCTGCGCTCTTAACATCTACACAACACTGTTCCTCAGATGGAGCCTTACAACTCCCTGTGCTCCATTCCAAACAAATGTAAAATACAAGTTATAAATAGAGTACATGTTACTGCAAAACATATAAAAGTATATAAATTAAAAATTAAGCTTTGCCTCCTCTCCTTCCTCTTGTCCCCCTACCCTCATATCCTTACCATTTCATTCCCAAGGGAGCCAATATTAGCAACTTGGCATGTATTTCTGTTTTTGAATACTGATACACCTTTACACGTGTTCATATAATACATACTGTTCTGCCTCATGCATGGCATCTTTTCATGTCAATTCATAGGAATCTACTCCATGCTTTTTAATGGCTGCAGAGTAATTTCTATGTAGAGACACATAATACTCTATTTAACAAGTCCCCGTTGATAGGTATTTACTTTACTTTCAATTTCTCACTACTATTAATATGGCAATAAACTTCATTGTATATAGCTGGTCAACTGTATCTACAGAGTAAGCTTTTAGAAATGTCAAAGCATTTCTAGGTCACAACATTTCAAACCATGGTTGGTAGTTGCTAAGTACTTGTCCCAAAGTTTACCGTATTGATTTATACTCACAAGAGGGTCCACGTGCCTACATCCTCCACATTTTTGCCCTCAGTGGTTATTATACGAAACAAATAATTTTTAATTTAATTATGAAAAATGACGTTATGATGAGTTCCTTAAGGTTGCCTTTGAGATTTCTAATTTACTAGGACCTTTTCAATAAATCTTGAGAATGAATTCAAGCAACTACCCAATCTCAAAATATCCTGTCTGCCTCTCCCTAAAACTCTTGTAATCTGACCTCATTTACATGGCGACCTCCAAGTTTTTCCAGATTGAGTTACAGATGGATAAACCTCATGAAACATAGACCTAAATCCAACAATAAAATAAAATGATATTTTGGTAAGAAAAAAATGACTCACCAAGGTCATCAAAGGCACCCAGAATTGTCTCCCACGTCCCCATGCATAAACTAAAATATCCACTCTTTTTTGAGAGTATAAATGCAGAATATGCCCCAGTCTGAATAGAAATGAGCGAATCTTGAGTGCACAGCTGAATTTCTGGGAGCTGTGTAGGTTACTGAGAGGCATGAATTAGGTGGATCTGATTCCATCTTGAAATGAGTAGAAAATATTATTCCAGGTGGTTACTGCCCCTCAAGCGTGGTCACTCAAAGGATTCTCTTCTCGCCGCAAAGCATATATGTGTGTGTGTGTGTGTGTGTGTGTGTGTGTGTAGTTGCCATTCCTCAGCTCTACTCACTGATAATCCTGTGTTTTGCATTCCAAAACGGCACCTCAAAGGACTAGCTGATATAATAAACACAAACAAATGGAAACACATCATTTCTTCAAGATCAGCATTGTGTGAACCAAGCACTGGGCTAATTCTCTAACCAACAACATGAGGTAGGTACCGTTAATTATCCGACTTTACAGATGTGACTGTGAGGTCAGAAGTCAATAAGTGCTATTGCAATGGCTCAAACCACTTCTGTATTATGTCATAATCCATGTGCTTGACCATGACACTGCACTGCTCCCCACAGACATGAAATAAAGAAACACATACCAGAAGAACAAAGGAATTCCAAACATGCGAATGATGAAAGAGAACGGTGGCAATTAGTGTACTGGAGCATGATGGACCAGTCTGACTGTAGGTCTCTTGTTTCAAAATGTCTTCATGAAACTAAAAATGCACTTAGTTCAAGGTTCACAGGCACAGATGTCTATGGGAGCCAGGTAAGTAACATGAGAGTAAAGAGCCCACTGTGTGACCAAAGCAGTGGAGAAGAGCGTGGTGGACATGCCCCATCTGAAGAGGGTAGTGTTTCCAGGTCACTATGTTTTTTTCAACAGAAGAGAAAAACACAATTTTTAAGGCAAAATGTTCCTATTTCTAAATTCTAATTTAAAAAATATGTTAAAGGTGAGTTTGCAACCTCTGAACTCCACATAAAAGCAATAACATGAAAGGAGTTTGAGCGGCACTGTGAGATGCTGTTCCAGCAGCTGTCCGTCTCACCTGTGCTAACACACCCTGATCTTTCTCTGGAATGTGGAGGAAGGCGATGTGCTCAGAGAAGATGGACCCTGCCCCCAGTCTGAGACGCTGAATCAGAATTGGCCTAAACCAGGGAAGGTCACTGAATTATCCTTTGCCAGTGACAAGTCTGGGAGGCGATAAGGGGATACACATGTGACCCAGCTCTAGCTAAAGAAAAATAAAAGAGTAACTGCTAAGAGACTTCAAGGAAATATTTCTTCCCTGAAAAAGCCCCTTTTGCCCCCTTCCCTCCTGTCCTGTGTTGATGCCAATCTGGAACACTGACAGCCTTCTTGCGAGCAGGAGGCAACAATTATGAAAGTGGAGGCCAACAAACCATTGACAGTATAAGAGAAACAGGCAAGGGGCTGGGGTCCTTGCTGAGCAGCTCAAACAAGGCTTCCTGTTCAGAAAAAAGTAAATGTCCCTGTATTTTAGGACACTATTAGTTGGGTTTTCTGTTACTTGGTACTGAATACATTCTAATGAAGGATGTCTCAGGCTCACTTCAGAGTTCCAGCCCTGGGTTTACAGCATCTCTAACACAGGAAAACTTGAGCAACATTAAGTTTATGTAGTTTGAGTCTACTGCTAGATGAGAGATAAGGCTGTGCCACTTGAGAACACCCACACTCTGCTTCGAAATTTTAAATTATGCTGTTAGCTTTTCAAGATGGATGAAATACTTTACAGCATCATATAGCAAGGACTTAGCTGCTCTCAGGGTTGCCAGGCAACTGTGTAAAGGCTGCCTAGAAACAAAATTCACAACCCTTGACTCCCCCAAAGCAGGGTCTTCGTCCATAACCAATATGCGTATGCCCAAGTCTGACACTTTCCATCCCGCAAAGGTCATGGTGTGCATCTGGGCCATCCAACAATCCCAAGCTCATTACACTGCTAACTTAGAACACTCTTGATCACATCATAAATTGTGGTTTCTGCATGCAAAGCCAAACGACAGAGTAAAGGCTGTCCTGGGGCATCATTTCCTGTCCCTTAACCTGTCTCATTATAGAGACTCATTGGGTACCACCCAGGCAAAGGAAAAGGACATGTGAAGGTTCTTATCAGCCTGAAGAATCGTGTCAGGTGAACAGTTTTGTAAACACCTTCCAACATTCAAGGAAAGTTTGAGTCTTTTACAGTGAGTGATATGACGAGTTTTAATGGTGTCTCAAGGGGCTTTTAACTTTGAGTCACTAAAAAAAGAAAAGGAAAAGGAAAAACATATGCACACACAGGCTAAGATGTGCCCATCATTCTATTAGTAAGGAAATTTCAAAACTCAAATACAGATGATGCTCCACATTTACATTTCATAATGATCCCAATGTTTTGTTTTTACTAGTGAATTTTTGAATCACAGTATGTAAAAATCAAGAGAGACCATGAGATCAAGTAGTCCAATCCAAGAGAATGTAAGATACACAGCTGCTTAGGTGTCAACACAAAACCCAAATTGCTTGGCTCCTGGATTAATGCTCTTTTCCAAAATAATGTGCTTCACTCATGCAACCAACCCTCCACCATTGTGGTGATGAAGGTCAGGGACAAATTAATTTCAACCTGATGACAAACCAAAGTCTCCATTTAGCCATTAGTTGCTATGTTAGTCAGAATTAGGTTAAGTTGCATGAGAGTCACTCCTTTACCTCCCCACCCCCCAAATTAACAGTGGCTTAAACACACAAGTTTTTATTCTCTCATTTAACAAGTCTGGAGGTCACCAATCCAGGGCTGGTATGGCAGTTCTACAAATTCATTATAGACCCAGATGCCTCCTAACTTACAATGTCTCCATCCCTAGAGGATGGCCTTCCTTAAAGCAGTCAAAAGTTACAAAAGAGTCATTACATCTGCATCCCAGTCAGCAGCAGGAGGACACTTTGATACCCTGTCTCTAAGAATTCTCCTAGTTTGGGTTCAACTGGAAGCAGAGCCTGAGACAAGGACCAAGGGCATAGGTTCAGATAGCTTATTTAGAAGGTGATGCTAGGAAAATGGGATGAGAGAAAGAAGGAAGAACTGGAAAGGAAGGAGGAACAGCAATAAAGCACATGTCATCAAATTGGGTGTATCTGTGGGCAACTGAAGTTATCCCTTGGGTTTCTGGACCACATGAGGAACTGTGCTAGATGTATCTCACAACTGTCCCTCTAACTGACAGAGGCTGGGGCAGTTATCTACCAACTTCTTCAGGTCCTCCAGAGGTCACACTAATAGAGCATGGGCCACAGCCTCAAGTAAACAAAAACAGGCATTCACCATAAATCACATGGTTAGCATAAGCTTTTTGGCATGGCCCAAGTTCTCAGTCATTCTAATCACAAAGCATATTTCAAGGGCTCAGGGATTATCTCCCAGGATCAGTCCAAGCTAGTCTTTTCTTTGGAATGTGCACAGTTTCAATACCCAAACCCGCTGAATCAACCCTTTACTGCACGTGTTTGGCAAGAACTTAGTCACATGGCCAAACCCACCTACAATGGAAGTAGGAAACTCAGTCTCTGTTCTGGGTAGTCATGTATCTACTTAACATTTGGGAATTCTGTTCATGTATAGCAGTGGTTCTCAAACTTCAGCATATCAGAACCACGTGGAGAGCTTGTTAAACTCCACTGCAAGTACCCCACCAACCCCATCCCTTCAGTTTCTGATTTAGTAGGTCTGGGATAAGGACTGAAAATGTGTATTTCAAGTTCTCAATTGTATTAGTTTTCTGTTGCTGCCAGAACAAATGATCACAAACTCAGGGCTTACAACAACACAAACCCACTATCTTACTGTTCTGTGGGTCAGAAGTCTGACACAGGTCTCACCAGGATAAAATCAAGGTGTAGGCAGGCTGTGCTCCTTTCTGGAGGCTCCAGAGGAGGCTGTTTCCTTGCTCATTCAGGTTGTTGGCAGAATTCAGTTCTAAGGTCCCTGTTTCCTCATGGTCATTCTTAACTTCTATAGGTCACCCATATTTCTTGGCATGTGTATCCCTCCCTCCATCATCATGTCAGCAATGAGGGTATAGGTTCTCTTAATGCTTTGAACCTTTCCTGTATCTTCTATCATCAAACCCCTCCCACTGCAGCCTGTAAAGGACTTTTAAGAGCTCAGGTGATTACACTGGGCCCACCCAGATGATCCAGGGTGATCCCTCTATCTCATGACCCCTAATCAAAATTACATATGTAAATTCCCTTTGGCCATGTAAGATAACATACTTACAGGTTCTGGGCATTAGGTTGTAAACATCTTTGGGGAAGCCATAACTCTGCTTGTCACCCCAGTTCATTCTGACACTGCGAATTCTGGGACCACACTTTGAGAACCACCACCACAGAAAAAGGGAGAACTAGCAGCGTCTTCCCCAGCAGTAGCCTTATTTTACATTGTCTGAAAAGCTTGTAACAGATTGACTGCAGTTTTATCTCTTCACTGGGCCCCATGCCTGCCCAAAAAGTAATGAGAAAAAGGTCAGAAAGGGGGACCCAAAGAATGAAAAATAAGGAACTGAAATCAACCCTAGATCAGATCATCAGCTCTGTGTATAATCTAGCCATTTCTCAGACTGTATTCAATGACATCCTTTAAGAGAGACAGAATACAAGCAAGCTAATCCTGGATCAAAAATAATAGAGAATTTCACTGAAATTTAGCAGGCTTCTTTACGGTGAGACTGCTCATGGCCTTGAAAATGCCAGTGTATACTGTGAACTTCCAAGAGGGAGGACAGAGTTTCTCACAACTCTCTGGCCATGGACCATTTTCTTCATGGCACAAATCATGGACTTGGACTCCTTAGAAAATGCAGCAGTAAAGTTTGCTCTGGGGTGAAAGGTGTAGACTCAATGCATCTTCACTTTCTAGGTTGGCGCTTCTCAACTGTGGCTGCACAAAATCCTCCAAATGTTGCATACTGGAGTCACCTCAGGAGCTTTAAAAAATGCTAATGTGTAGGTCCCACAGCCCAGGGATTCTGATATAATTGGTCTGGGGCATGGTACAAACACAGTGATTGATGCCTGCATTCCCCAGGCGATTCTAATGTACAGCCATGATGAAGGCCGAGTGTGCACTTCCTAATCACAGTGAGAAAACCTGGTATTGTTCTGTGCTGTATGTGAATTCCTGCCCAAAGTAAGGGAGCAGGTATGAGGGATTAAGGGAGATAGCCTGGAGTAGTGGACAGTACAAACAACTCCAGCCTCACAATACCCACCTTTTCTACCACCACTGCCAGCCCAAATGACTTAATCTCATAGTACCCCCCAAATGTAGCACAATGCCCCACACATGGTAGACGTTCAGTAACTCATGTGGTTAAGTGTTGAAATATGAAAAACGTCCTCTTCAAAATGTGTATCCTGAAAGAATCAAGCTCCAATCAAACTTCAGAGCACGCTACTCTAAATAGATAAGGGGACTGGGATTGGGTAAGTGAGATGGGGAACTGGCATTTTGATTGGTGTGGCATCAGGCACACAGACCTTAACTGATAACTATTTGATGTGCAAGTGAATGAATGGATGAATGAATTAGTGAGTTTTGGCATAAATAGGCAGGCAAAAGTAAACCAGAGCATGAAGTAACTGGGTGGAGGCAAGAGGGTGCAGTCCAGAGCTGGAGGTGAAGCAAAGGGAAGAGGTATGTATTCAACCTACTGTGTCTCCTCCCCCAGCTTTGTGTGGGTCACTGGAAACATTTGGCATGCCAGTGAAAATTACTCAGAGACCCCTGCTGGACTGGAAAGACTTGTCTGGAAATTTGCTGCCTCTAATTCATCTTTGTCTTCCTTACCTATTATGATCCAACACAGTCTCTCCAGCTCTATCTAGGATGATGGAGAAAGAACTGTGCACAAGGGCCTTCTGTCTTCTGCTCCTTCTCTTGGCTGCCAACGTGGTGTTCCCCAGCAACTGTCAACTGCCCCTTTCCAGGGCACCTTTTGAGAGCATCTCCTTTGGACCACCAGAGTAAAGAGCACCAATTTTTTTGTTATAAGTCTTATAGATACATGCGTCCCTCACAACTGCCTAGTCCTAAGATGATGCAGCCTGTCATCTAATGTTCTGTCATTTAAATCACGGTGCTGTTTATCTTGGCTCTAAGAGAATGAATTAGTGCTATATTCAGTAAGTCTCATACTACCTTTCCTCTTCTCCATTATCATAAAAGTTAAAATTATTTATTTATGAACCAAATAATTTATCTGAACATTTTAACAATGCACTGGCACTTATGGAGGTTTTTATTTTAATTTTGTTCGAGATACAAAGTCAAATATCACTTTGGTACAAGTTGTTCTGGTTTTTTTCAATATCTAATAATATAAGGGTTCCATTTTAGCCTTGTACAATTAACACTGGAAACATAATGTCCCCTCAGCAATCCCCTTGGGAAAACGACAAATGCGTATCATTAACAATTTATCTGTGTAACGTAAGGCTTCGATACAGCATTTCCAAAACTACTCCAAACACAAAAGGAAAGAAAAGAAAAACAAAACTCCAAGTCAAGGGCTATCAAGAAAGAGCCAAACACTTTCACAGGTTGTTGCTGGGAAGGTAGAATACAACATTTCTGAATTGCAACCTGGCAATATGCATCGAATATTCACAGCCTTAAAATATTCATTTCTTGACCCATTATTTCAAGGACTAAATCCTGAGGAAACAAAAGTTGTGCCCAAAGATATACCATATATGGATGCTCATTTACAATGTTATTTTCCATAAAGAAAAACTGAGGAAAATGTACAAATAAGGGGCCTACAAATAGGGGCTTGTTTAATACATTTTGTTACCTACAAAATGGATCACTACACAGTCATTAAAAATGATGTTCCTGAAGAATTATAGCTATAAGAAAACGCACAAAATACATACATGCTATAAAGTTAAGTGGAACAGCAAGATTTAAAATAGTCTATGCAGCCTGTATCCAATATATTCATAATGTATATTTGCATGTATATTTATATATTTGTCCATAATTCCACTCAGAAAGTGATCACCAAATATTTTTTAATGTATAAGTGGTGTGTGTGTGTGCATCTGTTTGTATGTGTGTGTGTATGTAGAAAGACAAAGATGAAATACACCAAAGTGTTAATAGTAGTATTGGCTAGACAGTGGAATTCTGGGAGATGCTTATTTTCTTCCTTATACTCTTCTATATCTTCTAAGTTGCCTCAATGCAAGTTATTTTTATATCCCAGAAATATTATATTATTACTGATTTGTGGACTAAATAAACTCATTGCCATTCTCCCTGGAGCATTCCAATGATGTAAGCACTCTGTTGTTAGATATTTCCCTCTTTGTTTGGTCTCTTCCAGGATCCATGGCTTTGGAGCTAGACCAGATGTCGAAAACTTTTGAGACGGAACGTACCCAAAGAGCCGCATGTGGTTCACCAGCCACAGTTTGCCGACCCCTGAGCTAGAACAATTTGAATTCAAATCCCAGCTCTCTACTTCACAGCTCTTTGACCTTGGCTAAGGTAATTAACTTCTCTGAGTGTTCTGCACCCCTGGTATAGAGTTGTTGGGAGAAATAAATAAGAAGTTCTGAGTGTCTATCCAACAGGCATTTGTCCCCCCACTCCCGTTAATAGGACTGGACTCTGGTTTTGTTTAGTTATTGGTGACTCATGCCCCTCACCCAGGTACAAGAGGCTGAGCCCTACTCAGCCCTGGGCTTGAAGCTTGACTAGACAAGAACAATCATAGGAACTTTATTCTCCTTACAAAGGACTGTTTCAGGGTTTGAAATTCTGGCCAATCGACTAGGAGGGTAAATTGTTGAGGGGCTTCAGAGAGAGTTTTCCTCATTTTTAAAGAAACAAAGGACAGTGAAAGGGTGTCTTCCTCTCCAATGCAGGCCTTCAGTCACTGCTGTGTCAGGATGCTGGAAGCACCCGAGCCAACTGGACCATAAGGAGACAAGTCTGCAAGGAAAAGTAATACCTAAAAGAGGGCAGAAATAAAAGAGGGAAAGAATCCTGGTTCTCGATAACATTGTGGCTGAAATCTGAAAAGTCCTTATTTTTTTATCTATATTTTAACATTTTTGTTGAAGTCAGTTGAACTGGGATTTCTAATATTTCCATCTGAAAGAATCCTCCTAAGTGATAACAGAAAGTAAAAGTGCCAAACCCAGGACAGAGAGCTGAGTTCAACAAATACAAGCCCGCCCTTCTTTCTTTCACCCTCCAAATATATACACAAAATGTACGATATATATTTGTTTACAATTTGTACATGTAGTTTATAGAAAAGGTGAAAAGAAACAAATGGGTAAATAGACCTTTCCCTCCCTCTTAAAACATGCACACAGGATTCAATTTCTCTAATTTTAACGTAAAGGTCCTAAGAAATGATTGAGAAAGTTTTCCAAGTAAAGACTGGTGCTGCAACAGATTACATCCTGCTAAAAAAGAATTCTAGGTTTTCTCAAAAAAACTTGAATAATCAAGGCTTCCTTCAATTCCCCCCTCCAAACACACACACCCCGCACCTCCCAGGTCTTGAACAACTGGCCAAAAGTCATGCTTTTCAAGAAGTCCCCTAGATAGAGGAGAGATTGAATCTACACTACAGATCAAAAGCAAGCATTTGCTACTTGAATACCATGGGTTACATTAACTCTGAGTCTTAATCAAGTAATGAAGACTGACAGGTTGCTTGGCCTACGAGGCTCGACAGTAATAAAATATGCACTTTTCTAAAAATGACATTGATAAGAGTCAAGTGACTGGACAATTACTCAGTTCGGCTCCATGTCACAGATTAAACAACCACCTTTTCCCGTATCCTTTTGCATCTGACCCTGCTGAGGAAGAATAGCCCAGCCTGAGATATGCTTAGACATTTTCCATTTATTGAAACATAAAACGTTAATTGTTTAAAGCCTAGAACATTATCTGTGATTTGGGTCTAATCTCCAAAAAAGTATTTACAGATGGGAACGCAAAACGCTCTACCAGCACTGCAAAGAATTCATGAGTGTTCACGCCTTTGGGGGTTGGGCTGACTGTTTTCTCTTTATGACTATGGCTCCCCCTTCCAGAATGTGCAACTCAATAAGAAGGGCTACCAGTGTCCTTGCTGGCCTTGTTCCTATGTGTCATCTTGCTGCATTTCCAGTTAATGGCATGACTGTAATGACTAGCAATTTAAATAATGGAGGCTGAAGCAGAGGCGGCTATAAGGACACAATGCAGAAATTGCCACAGTTTATCAACATCACTGGCACCCAGCTCTTCATTACCTCCCCGAATAGGGTCAAAGTAGTTAAAGTGGTGCTGTAAATACGACTAAAACAAAGCAGCTGTTTATTCATGACTTGGCATTGGGTATTTATAACAAACAAGTTGCGTTTCCCAGGCATGGATTATTAGACACAACAATGTAATTGATATTAACCAACTTTCAGGCTCCAGTAACTTTTTCTCATTGCATGTCAGTTTAATTTTTTTTTTAAGCATAAGTAGTGCATGCCAAATGGAAAACAAGAGGAAGAACACACAAACCCCTTAAGCCTTTAGCACTAAGTAAAAAACAACTAACCCATTTATCTTACGGAATCCTTCAGAGGTTTGCTATAAACTCAGAGGCGTACACCACAGAGTCTCCTCTTTTGGAAAGGGCATTCAAGTGAGTTTTGAAAACGAGACAACTCTACCCACAATGTTGTTTTGTTCAAAACTGGGAACGTGTGCAAGCGTGTTAGAAAACACTAATTGTGCACCTACTGTATCACAGCAGAGGGTGAACACTGGTGACCCATAGGCCAAATATTGTCCATCACCCTGTTTCATTTGGATTAGACAATAACGGCTGACTCAGTGTTTTACCATTTTAAAATTCTTTTAGATATTTATAAATTGAGAGATTTCACAGAAAATCCTGGAAGCTCTGACCCCACAGGCTGCTCCCATTGGAGTAAGGAATGCTCATAGCATTTGCCTCAATTGCACCACCCCCTCTAGTCTACCTGCCATTAAGCCAAATGTCAATTACCTCCCCTCTTCTTCATTGTAGTGATATTTTTTTTTACAGTAAAGATCAAATGCAAATATTTCATATTGGCGTATCTCCATCACAAGCGGGAAAACCAAAGATGGGTTAAGAGGACTAAGTGTTTCAAGAAAAATGAAGAGAATGAAGAGAAACTATATATAATTCTTTATGGAAGTACAGACTTTCTTATCTGGCCTTCTTTGTTCGGTGTCAGAATCTCCTCAGCTGGCCCCCAAAGGCATTTGAATGGGTGACTCTTTGTGAAAAGCATCAGGCTAGAAGTTCCGTGGAAGGGATGCCAGACATGGAAAAGCCACACTAAGTTCAGTCTCAGACAAAAGCTATCAAGCCAAGAAGGGGAAAGCAAGCACTCTGCTTATAAGAAAAACTGAGCAAACAGCAAGCATGGTATTGAGGACTAGGAAGGCTAGAGCAGGTCCTGATGTCCTACCAAAAACATCTTAGCCCCTGGCCAAGCTCCTTTCAGAGAATGAGTTAGGCTCCACGGGAAGCTGCCGTCACGCTCTGAAATCATCTAGATATTCTTGGTGGGAGCTGTTGCGTCAGCCTCTTGTCTGGTCTGCAGCTGTGAACCCTCACTGCCCATTTGGTTTTATGATCTCTTTCTCCTCCTGCAAGGGGTGTAGGACTGCTATAAGGGATGTTTGTTTTTAATAAAATGAATAAATACACATGCACACATTTACTCAGAAAATACTACTTGATGGCATCCACACGCATAGAGCAGCAGTTTACTCGGAAATAGTTTTCTAGTATAACCACAAGAACTAAAAGTGTTAGCACCCAACAAATCTGAAATGATGGCAAGTTAGGAAGACCACTGCACAGAAACAAGCTATAAACTATAAAACCTTTCAGAGAACCAAAAGAAGTGAATAAAACACACAGTCTTTTTCACTAAATCTCACACTAAAGAACCCAAGGAAACCTTTTCAATCAAACTGGGGAAAGTTAGAGTCAGGTAAGGAACAAGTGTGTATTAGCTTCCTACTACCTACCAAGCACTGTACATACACTTTAACACTTTTTGATAATAAATAATACTTTATTTTTTGTTCATTCATTTATTAAATAAGTACTTGTTCACTGTCCTCTGTGTGTCAGGCATCTCCAAGGACATGGAAATTTAAAGAAACGGTTTTTCTATTGTCAAGTTTTGAGCCTACCAGGGAAACAGACACTTGGATGAAAATAATAGTAGTTATAAAAATGACAACATTGACACAATGAGTTAATAATGGCTGTCATTTATTGTGTGCTTACTATGTGCTAAGAGTTATACTGAGCAGTTCACATTATTTTCATTTAATTTCTTCTATGTGTCCTGTGATCAAGGTACTAATATCTTCATTTTACAGAGAAGAAAATTGAGTCATAGAGTGACTATGTAACTTGCCTAACATTAGACAGCTAACAAGTGGAACATCTGAGATTCAGACAAAGCCTGCTTTCTACACCAGGTCAACAGATTATCTGCTATGTTGACCCTATACCAGCTACGATGGATGCTGCCAAGGACAATGGAAGCAGAGTGGAGGGCCCTCAAATACCTTTTAATTTACAAAGCACTTCCCCATACAGAGAGTAGGCTCCCAGGATTCATCAGCCCCAAGAGGTGGAATCAGTAGAAAATACAATAGGCTTTCAAAATGACTTCATCAAGGTGTGAATGACAGGGTTACAAATGGCTAGTAAAAGAGCTGGGGATGCACCGTTCTCTCAGAACCAGAGGCAAAGGGGATATGAGGACCTCCCACAACATATTTCTTGGGAGCTCTTTTGGGACCAAAATTGTTGTTGTTGGATGGCCCGTGCATGCCTCAGTTTGTCAATTTTTAGGTTTCTAAGGACAAACATACTACAACACTTTCACCCCATTTGTATACCTGAAGTCTATTGAAAATAATATAATACATAAAAGATGTATCACTTATTTAGTGCTTAATATGTCTTTGGCATAATGACAGGCACAAGGTGCCTATTGTTTCTAGTCTCCACAACACAACGAGATACAGCCCAATAAAAAGAAAAACACTGGGCTCAGAGAGGTGAAGTGATTTATCCAAGGCCACACAGGCAGTAAGTGGTAGAGGCATGATATGAGCTTGAAACAATGTGACTGCAAAATCAATGCTTTCTCTCTTACGATAAAGTATAAAGTATCAGGCCAAATCTCTGCAAATATTCACCATGTTTCTTTTGAGTCTTCATTCACTCATTCAAAACCAATTTATTCTGCACATACAAGGAACACAGCACCTATCCTCATGCGTGACAAGTAAATCAAGGAGAAAGATACATAAATACCTACCCACACTTACAGGCAGGGCAAAGAAGGTTAAATGTGTTTATTGTTTAAATAAGCGCCACGGATGCAGGCACTGGATTGTTGATTACTGTCACACACCAAGAACACTGTCTAGAACCAATAAACATTTGCTTAATGGAAGAACAAATGAAGAGCGCCACAGTTAAGGAAGTACGAATTTAAGGCAGCATTAATTCTGACCAGGGTAAATCAAAGAAAGCCTCCCAAGTAGATGGCAGTGACTTGGACCTGGAAGAAGGTATGAGTATGGACAGGTGAGATATGAGGTGACAGGAGCTGGAGGTCAATGGCTCAGGGGGAACACCGGCACAGAAACGTAGAAGTCCGCAGAACATTCTGGTAATGGAGTGCGAGCACGCCTAGAGCACAGGAAAGGTGAGGAATGAGAAGGAGGACTAAGGTCAGAAAGGTAACATGGTACCACTCTGTACCAAGCCTGTAAGCCTGTGAGAATCATGGGCAGGCACCCCAAGTGGAATGCAGCAATGTGTCTGTCAACTGTTGGCGACAGTGGAAAGATACCTCTCCCCCACCCAAATTATTCAATGGCTCCCCAATGCCCTTTGACCAATTCAAACTGTATAACCCAGTTTGCAAGACCTTGTGAAACTCGCCAGCCTCACCATTTTGAACACCTGTCACCATCACAATTCTACAGTGGACCTTACTCTTTCTTTGCATGGGTTGTTCCTTTGGACTGGAAGACTGTCCATCAGTCCTCACCTCCCTTCAGCTGGCTAACTCCCACCGCTCAGCTGAGACATCTCAACTCAGAAGATACTGGCCTCTGGGACTCCTTCCTTGATGCCCCTAAATCTGTAGTCTTTAAATGTCGACACTTCACCCATCTCACAATGTATAACGACTTTTCTTCTCTCTCTCCTAGATCACGGCCCTCTACGAGGGCAGCCACTACCTGTGTTAGATTCTCAGCACCTTGCAAACAACAGGGCACATAACAGGTACTCAATAAATATCTTGGAAGTAATGTTTAGGTTAGTGAATTGAGTGATTGATGGACTGACTGGTTATTGTTGAGAATATTGAGTGAAGGAGACCCATAGGAGATCACCGCATTAGGCCAGGGAAAATACCTCCTCCCTCTAAAGGCCCAGAGTATTTATTAAAGTAGGCACTTTGCTAAGTGCGGAGAGTGGAATCACCAGCTGGTCAAGGGGGACAGCAAGTCCGCGAAAAGCCGAGCCCGCGGGCAGTTGCTGGAGAGACCATAATTCCACAGGATGAGGTGCCATTAGCATGCAACACTGCGCAATCTGATTGTCATGACAGACAGATTTATTATGACTTCTAAATATATAAATCCCAGGTTATGCTTTACAGCTAACCTAACAACTTGATATATGTGTCTGACATCCCATCTTAAAATCAGATTCCAGCTTCTAATTAATTTTTATTCACCCATCGCTATAACCAGAGAGGCAGAAAATCTCAGTGGGATAAACAATAGACAGGGTTTTAGCCGTTCCTATTTTGTGGTGTGTTCTTCATCAAAACACCGAGGTTTTTTTTTTCCTTCCCTACAAAAAATAGGGGCACTAGCCACACATCTTTCTGTGACGTCTATGAGGAATGAACGGAGAGCTGGCACAGGAACCTGCAGTCGCTATTCCTATTAAGTAACCAGCCCCGGTTCTCTACTCTCTCCCTCACCTTCTACCCCATCCCCCACACACAAATTAGAATGACATCATCCTAGTCAGTTTAAAGACTGATCATTTGCTTAGGTGTTGCCATACATCTCGCTTTCTCCAATAATATTAAATAACTCTTGAAGCTGAGTTGCAAACTCCATGAAGACCTGACTGTAAACCAGTAATAATTTTCATAAAAGCTGAAAATACTATCAACACCTTTTCATATAATCTCAACAACATTCATAATACCCAGACACTTTGTTGAAAGTGCAAAGTGGTACAATAGTAGCTGGAAAAGTTTTGTAATTCACTGATTTCCTTAAAATGAGCGTTCAGTAAGTCTGTATTTTTAATATATAATATAGGCATATAATTTTTCAAACATTTTCTTCCATCTCCTTTTCCCCAATATCAAAGTCAACATGGGTACCACAGTCCAGGAGAAGGGGGGAAAAGCTGGTCACATTTAATTATTTTACATTTTTAATACTGATTTCTCACTATGTGCCAGGCACTGTTCACAACCAGAGTTTTGGGGAGGACTTAAATGCATTCAATCTTTCCCCAAACTCTATAAGGTATAATTTTCTCCTCGTGACATATGAGAAAACTAAGGCACACGGAGGTTTAAAACCCTGCTTGTAGTCACAACAGATGGTAAGTGGTACAGCTGAGATTTCAATTGAGGCTGATAGCTGAGGCTCTATCACCTTGATCTTAACCAATATACTGCCTCGGGGACTTAAGGGAGGCCTCACTAAATAAATAATGGTATAAGTAGCCAGATACGTTTTCAAAAACCATAAATCCAAACTACACAATCAACCTCACATTGAGAACACTGCAGTGTTTCTGGCTTTCTGTAAACAGATTTACATAAATTTGGATACCAGCCTGTTTACCTACACAGGATGGAATAAGGACTAGCAGAAGGAATACATTTAGCAAAGAACTTGACCTGGTGGGCATCCTCAATTACAAAGGCTGACACTGTTTGGTTTACAGTAAATAGTGAAATTGGGAAAAAAAATTTCTAACCTGAAAAAAAAAATATTCTTGTTTTCTTACAAGTATATGATTTCTAAATGTCCTGTGCCTATCTAATTTATTTGGTGGTGTGAAAAATACATTGTTAAACACACACACACACACACACACACACACACACACACACACACACACACTCCACATATACCAGGGTTACTTGCTGCTCATTTTGTCTTCAGCTGAG
>NW_017731837.1:964086-1025991 GCF_001890085.2 Hipposideros armiger | reverse complement strand
TCGAGGGGTAAAAAGTATAACTATTGCACTGTGTTGTACAGCTGAAACTAATTCTAAAAACTGTGTATTTTACAATAAAAAATAATTTAAAAAAAAATATATATATATATATACAAACTATTTTTATTTTTTTCCCAAAATGGTTTATTTGTGAGGATGGAACATATCCTATATACAGGTAAAACTAATAATTTGAAATAAAAGTTGTAAATAAAATTATCATAAAACCTTAGAAGTGTTTTCTTAAACGAATTTATACTAGAATAGAAATCCAACAAACACTTGAAAGAACACACAAAGCATTCACATTACAGCTAATCTATATGGCTGATTTCTAAGTTTTAGAGCCTTTTAATCAAACCATATTTTGACTCTAGTCCTTTTTAGTTTGGGCTTTATCAAAGCATTTAATTATAAAATAAGATCAATGATGTTCAGATGAAATCATACATGATATAATCACATCCTTAGCATGAGGTCCTTCAATCTGTCACTCTGAGGTCTGTTTTCTGGGCTCAGTCCAGTTTAAAACAGCTTCTCCAGTAACAGCACACCGCCTTTCTCCCCTTTGCCCTCAGAGTAGCAGCACAATGTAATTCTTCTACAAACCTTAGGGAAATATTATTGGAATGAATGGCAAAACACAGAGATAATATGGAACTAGGGGGAAAAAACTCAAGATTTTAAAAAATGGAAAATCAATTACTGTTTTTAATAACAGTAGTAATAGCTTTTATGCTAAGAAAAGAAAAACTGCCCAGAGACAAAATAGATGTTCGATATTACAGTGCACTAATGAGTACATTTACATATAATTTTCTGAAATTTATGTCCAAGACTAACTACAAGTAGAATTTAGTATCAATAGTTTACAAAATCTATTCATTTTCCCTCTGATTATATTGGATATTTAAGGTGCTTGATTAGACTCGATTATTTTTCTTCTGGAGCCAACAAAGAGCCCCCGACAGCTTTGAAAGTGGTGGATTAGTGGGGCATTTCCTACGGATGGGCAAACATTCCTGCGGTCACAGCCTGAGGAAAAACAATAAGTTTCTTTGAATTCACATGCAGGCCGCTGAATGAAATCTGCTGAAAACAGGGAGAAGGCCAGCCCTGTGGAAGGCCCTAAAAGAGAAAGAGGCCAAGACCCAGGCTTAGTAAGGCTTCCTTTCACAGCGGCCTGGAGAGCAGCCTCTGACCGAGGGCCATCCCCCGCTGCCCCTGAGAAGATTAGAACAATACAGGCCGCAGTAAACCTATTACTCGGATTTAGAAACAGAAAGGGAGATCGGCTGCAGTAACCCTGCTTAGGAAGCACCTTGTTCAGTGTCCCCCCCCCCACACACACACACACACAGAAGCGTAATCAAATAGAGCGGCTGTGTCTCCAGGGCTCCACTTCCAGCTGTGTCCACACGTAGGAAAACATGAAGGACATGTTAACTACTCACACCAGCCTGCCCCTGCTGCTGTCATTCTTGCAAATAATTCTAAGGGATGTGGTAAGCCCTTCTCCAAAATGCTTTAAGATAGATTCCTGACTGGGCAAGGAGATTTAGATGAATTCCTGGCTGAATGCGAATGAGGAACAAAATGCTCTCTTGAGGTGCCCAGTCCTTGATGCATTATGTTCTACTGTCTGCTCAAAGCATCATCGCACCCATCATTAAATGTTTAAATTCTGCTTTGATGGTCCCCGTAAAATTCAGTTTCCGTCAATTCAATGCACCATCCACCCAGATGTTGAAAACAAGTAGTTATCCTTACTTAATGTCCTTTCCATCATCTCTGTATTAGTTTGCTAGGACTGATGTATTAAAAATGCCACAAACTAGGCAGCTTAAAGGAAAGAAGTGTATTGTGTCGCAGTTCCAGAGGTGAGAAATCCTAAATCAAGGTGTCAGCAGGGCCATGCTCCCTCTGAGACTCGGAGTAGAAGCCTTCCTTGCTCCTCCTGGCTTCCGGTGGTGACCATCAATCCCTGGCCTTCCTTGGCTTACAGCTGCATCACTCCAACCTCCATCTCAGTCATCACATGCTTTGTGTGTCTGTGTCGCTGTGTCTCTTCTCTTCTTATAAGGACACCAGTCATATTGTATTAAGAACTCATCCTGTTCCAGTATGATCTCATCTTAACTAATTACATCTGCAATGGCCATATTTCCAATAAGGTCACATTGTGAAGCAATAAAGATTAGGATTTAAAATATCTTTTGGGAGGGACACCATTCAACCCATAACACTCCTCCATTGAACCAATCACCAAGTCATGTCCAGACCACTTCCTGACTCCCTCTCAAATCTGTCCACGTCTTTCCATTCCCACCACTGCCATGAATCCCACCCACACCATCCTCTCACCCGGATAATTCTAAAAACTTCCTGAATCCTGCACTGCTTCAATCTATTCTCCAAAAACCTTATTTATTAAAAATTAACATAGATATTAAAAAGCATATAAATTACAAATAATTTTCACACATTGTACATGCCCATGTAATCAACATTCAAATCAAGAAATAGAATATTACCAGCACCCCAGAAACACACTTTTTACCCCCTCCCAATGAATTACCTCTGCTCCATCCCAAAGGTAACCATTACCCTAGCCTCAAAAATATGAAATAGTTTTACATGGTTTAGAACTTTATGTGAATTGGGTCATACAATACATACACTTTTGTGTCTGGCTTCTTCTGTTAGTAAGACTCATCCTTGTTGTCACAAGTAGAAATAATTGATTCATTTTTGTTGTTTTCTAAATATTTCATTATAGAAATATGCCATTTATTGGGCTGTCAGAAAAGTCATGACGTATTTTCCTATGTTTTTTGTTGCAAAAATGCATCATGACTTTTCCAACGACCAAATATTTATTCATTGTATTGTGGATGACCATTCAGATTGAGTTCCACTTTGAAGGCTACTAAAAATAGTAGACCTATGAACATTTTCATAGTCTAAACATATGTCTAGTAGAATTACAAAGTCATAGGGCATGTCATTATTCATCTTCAGTAGATATTGTCAGTTTCCTAAAGTTACTGTATTAATTTTCAATAGCACAGCACTGTACAAGAGTTCCAGTTGCTTCACATCCTTGTTAACACTTGGTATTATCAGTATTTTTTCATTTTAGCCATTTGTTGTGTGTGCAGTAGTATCTCTGTCCCTTTATTTTACATTTCCATGATGACTAAGTATGATAAAAACTTTTTCATATGCTTATTAGCCATATGGATATCCTCAGAGCTTGTTCAAATCCATTACCCATTTTTCTACTGGATTACCTGTTTTTCTTATTGATTTATAGAGGATATTGATATAGTCTGAATATTAGTCCTTTGTCAGATATACACCGGGGGGTGCCAAATAGATGTATACAAGTGGATACTTTGGTCAATGTTGCTCAAGCAGTAGTTTGCCATAATCAGAAGTGTCTGGATGCTGATGGTAACCACTTTGAGAACCTCTTGTAATTGCAGAAGTCAAACGTGACTTGTATTTGTCTTTTATTATTGGTACATATTGAGTATTACAATTTTAATAATTTTTTCCTTTCTTAAAATGTGTATACATTTTTTTGGCACCATCTGCGTATACACTGCAATTATCATTTTCCATTCTGTAGATTGCGTTTTCTCTCCCTTAATGGTGTCGTTGGCACAAAACATTTTCATTTTAATATAGTCTAATATATGAATCTTTTCATTTTTTGCCACTTAAAAAATAATTTTTTGAGATATAATTCACATACCATCCAATTCACCCATAAAGTATACAATTCAATATCTTTTAGTATAGTCAGAGGGTTGTACAACAATCACTTTAATCTAATTTTATAATATTCTAATCAACCCCAAAACAAACCCCATACCCACTAGCTGCCACTTCCCAATTCTCCCAACACTCTCACCAAGCCCTAAGCAAGCACTAATCCACTTTCTCTCTACTGAATTGCCTTCTCTGGACATTTCATATGTATGAAACCATATAATCTTTTGACTGTTTTTTTCACTTAGCATAATGTTTTCAAGGCTCACCCATGTTATAGTACATATCAATACTTCATTGTTTTTCTTCTTGAATAATTTTTCATTGTATGGATAGACCACATTAATTTATCCATTCATCAGTTGATGGGTATTTGGGTTGTTTCTTTTCCTTTTTTTTGGCTATTATAAATAATCTTGGTTAGTATTTTTTGTGTCCTGTTTAAGCAATATTCGGCTATCCCCAAATCACAGAGATATTCTTCTATGTTATCTTCCAGATGCTTTACTATACTACCTCTCACATTCAGATCAACAATCCAAATGGAATTTATTTTGCTTATGATGTAAGGAAGGGTCTTGGTTAATTATTTTTCCACATGAAAACCCAATTGTCTCAGCACCATTTAAGGGAAAGATCATCCCTGTGCACTGCTCTGCAAGGTCACTTTTCTCAGAAATCAAATGTCCCTATGTGAATGGCTCTATTTCTATATTCTCTATTCTGTTCAGTTGTGCTATTTGTTTATCCTTGTGCAATACCACACTATCCTAATTACTAAAGCTTTATAATATAAGTGTATCTGGTAGTTTAAGTCGTCCTACTTTGTTCTGATTCTCTTTTCAATTATCTTGCCTATTCTTGGCCCTTCACATCTGGTATTTCAGTTGGGATCACACTTAATTTAGAGATCAACTTGGAGAGAACAAACCTCTTTACCGTATTGGGCCATTCATTCCATGAATATATTATGTTCTTCTTTTTATTTAGGTCATCTTTTATTTTTCTCAATAATATTCTATACTTTTCTCTCTAAAGGTCTTTTGTTAGATTTATTCCTGCTTATGTTATTTTAAGTTACTTTAAATGGTAACTTTTAAAAAGCGTTTTATTGAAGTAAAATTTACACACCATGAAATTTACCCATTTTAAGTGTACACTGTGATGAGTTTTAGTAAACCATATAGTTGTGTAACCACAACCACAATCTAGTTTTAGAACACTTCAACCCAAATGTAACCTAATGCCCATTTGCAGTTAATCCCCACTCCCACACCAGGCAACAACTGATCTGCTTTCTATCTCTATAGTTTGCTTTTCTAGAAATTTCATAAAAATTGAATTATAGAGTATAGAATCTTTTATATCTGTTCTTTCACTTAGCATAATGTTTTTAAAGTACATCCAGGCTATTTCATATATCAGTAGTTCATGCCTTTATATTGCTGCAGAGAGCTTCCTTTTATTATACCAATTTTTGTTTATACATTTACCAGTTCATAAGTATTTAGATTGCTTCTAGCCTAAGGCCAATATAAATAACATTGCTATAAATGTTCACATAGGAGCCTTTGTATAGTCACAGATTTTATTTCTCTATGAGTTTTTACTTTAATACCTAGAACTGGAACTGCTAAACCTTATGATAAATATGTGTTGAGTTTTCTCTAAAAATTGCCAAATTGTTTTCCAAAGTGGCTACCATTTACATTCCCACCAGCAATCTATAACGGTTCCAATTTCTCCATATCCTCACCAGCATTTCTTATTGTCTGTCTTTTTTATTTTAGCCATCCTAGTGGATGTGATTAATATTTCATTAAGGTTTTAATTTGAACTTCCCTAGTGATGAAGAACATCTTTTAATATGCTTGTTATTAACATACTATATGCTTTGGTTTGTCTTTTTATTACTGGCTTGTAAGAGTTGTAAATATGATTTGCAAATATTTTACCCACTCTGTGGCTTACCTTTTCATTTTCTTAATAGTGTCTTTTAAAAGACTCAAGCTTTTACATTTATAATGTCCAATTTATCTTCTTTTTTTTTTCTTTTAGGGATCTTGGTTTTGGTAACATATTTCAAAGACCTTTGACTAAGGTCATAAAAATTTCATTCCAGGTTTTCATCTTGATGTCTTATAATTTCAATGCTTATATTTTGGTCTGTAATATATTTCATGTTAATTTTGTATATAATAAAGGATAATTTTTTAATATAGGTATCTAATTGTTCTACCTTATATTCTCTGGAAATATAATTTGGTCATAGTTTGTAATCCTTTTTCTATATTGCTGCATCTAGTTTAGTGGTATCTTTTTAAATTTTCATTTTATAATTCTCTGTCACTGACCTATAGAAATATAATTGATTTTTTTATATTGACTTTGTATCCAGCAACCTTGCTAAATTCATACTTTAAATTTACATAATTATATCTTCTGAAAAAAATATACTTTTATAGCTTCATTTCCAATTTTTATATCCTTATTTCTTTTCCTACCCTCACTGCACATAATTAAAATGCAAAAGATTAAAAACAAAGAGAATCTTAAAAGTAGCAAGAAAAAAACAGCTGGTTACATACAAAAGAGCGCCCATAAGACTGTCAATTGATTTCTCAACAGAAACTTTACAGGCCAGAAAGGATCAGCACAAAATATTCAAAGTGATGAAAAGTAAGGACCTACAACCAACATTACTCTACCCAGCAAAGCTATCATTTAGAATTGAAGGACCGATAAAGAGTTTCACAGACAAAAAAATCTTAAAGGAGTTCATCCTCACCCAAACCAGTATTACAAGAAATGTTAAAGGGGCTTCTTTAAGAAAAGTAAGAAAAAAATACATATAAAAAATAGATAATAAAATAGCAATAACTATATAGCTATAAATAATTACATTAAATGTAAATAGATTAAATGCACCAATCAAAAGACATAGGGTGGATGAATGCAGAAGAAAACAAGAGATCCAATTCAGATGAAAAGACACACACAGACTGAAAGTATAAGGATGAAAAAAGGTATTTCATGCAAATGGAAATGAAAAAAAAGCTGGAGTAGCAATACTTATCAGACTAAGTATCAGACTAAATAGACTTTAGTATCAGACTAAATAGACTTTAAAACAAAGACTATAACAAGAGACAACGGAGAACATTTTATGTACAATAGCCAAGATATAAAAGCAACCTAAGTGCCCATTGATAGATGGTTGGATAAAAAAGTTGTGATACATATATACAATGGAATATTACTTGGCTACAAAAAAGAATGAAATCTTACCATTTGCAACAACATGGATGGACTTAGAGGGTATAAGTGAAATAAGTCAGACAGAGAAAGACAAATGCCATTTGATTTCACTTAATATGTGTAATCTAAAAAACAAAATAAACAATCAAAACAGAAATAGACTTATAGATACAGAAAACAAACTGATGATTGCCAGATGGGAGGGGAGTTGGGGGCTGGGTGAAAAAGGTAACGGGATTAAGTAGTACAAATGGGCAGTTACAAAATAGTCATGGAGATGTAAAATACAGCATAAGGAATATAGTCAATAATATTGTAATAACTATGTATGGTGCCAGGTGGGTACTAGACATTGGGGGTTACATAAATGTCTAACCACTATGTTGTACACCTGAAACTAATATAATACTGAATATCAATGTAACTGAAAAAAAAAAAGAAAACAATAAACCAGGAATATATCTTTGGGATGGATATGGAACCACATCTTAATATTACAATGCGGAGCTTAAAAGTATCATTTTTCGTTGGAGCATGACAAACCTGGGTTCAAGTCACTGCTACACCCTTTTCTAGATGTGAAACTTCAAGCAAGGTTCTCAGCCTCAGCTTCACAATCTATAAAATGAGGGTAATAATAGTATTCATTTGATGGCATTATTGTAATCATGTAATAAGTATTACTTTGTATGCAAAGTGCTTAGTACAGTGGTTGAATCATAGAAAGTACTGTATAAACAAGAGCTATTATTATGATGACAATGATGCTCATGATGATAATGATGATGAAAATAATAAGGTTTTATAGCATCTGGTAAAAATATTAATACTAAATCATTCAATCAAACACATGCACACAAATATGATTAAAGATTATAATTTCCATCAAATAGATGCAGTTTTTATCTCTCGCATTAACAGATTTGGTAAAGAATTAATTTCTTTGGTTTCTGTATTGGGTAAATTTGTTGGCAAGAAATATAGACCAACCATAGTAAGTTGGACTCTATCTGAGATAAGCATTCACCTGAAAGAAGCCATTTTGTTTGACTCTTTGCCCATCCAGAAGTGTAGTGCCCAAGTTATGCACCATTAGCTGCTCGGGAGGGAGTTAATTACAAATTAAACATAATTTAATTGTTGAATTTGCTTTCAAGTCCTCTAAATAGGATGACAACATGCTACTTTGTAAAGCTAAAGCAAAGCTAAGTCCCTTGCTTCCTATGTAAAATTTTTTTAAGTTTAGAGGCACACTTTTAAAAAATTTATCGTGCCAATCAACAAAATTTAGAAGATATAACGGAAACTATGCTCCATAGAAGCCATTAAAAGGAGTCTTGGAAAGTAGAAAGTATGTACCAATGACAAGGAAAATTTCATATTATGCAGCTACACAAAATGATAATAAAATCTCTGATTTCAAAATTCCTTTCTCCTCCTCTAACACAAACTGTTAGCCACCTAAAAGGGTGGGGTGGGGGGGGCAGGGAATACAAAATACAATGATTGCATTCTCAGCAAAAAGGAGCCTTATCCTGCTATACCTGTAAAAAAAAAAAATATCAAAGAAATTGTAAGTATGGCTGGGCTGGAAAAGGCTGAAATGTATTGAAAATTTGGGCAATGGTGGAGACAGGAATTGGGGAATTTCAGCAACAGAGAAAGAAAAAGCTGTTTGGGATGGGGGTAGGGGGTGATTCTCATGTATAATAAAATGGCCATCAGTGTGTATGCCCCTGCACTACTAACGCATCATTATTTTCCATTGGGAATATGTACTAGACCTATGGTTCTTAGACATTTTTTGATCTGGAAGAAAAATGCATCCAATACTTGGAAAGCTGACATAGGGCTTTCAAAGGGGAGGTAGTCAGACAGCGTGGTGGGGAGGGCTCTCGGGTCAGACCCATGGGCTCACTCCTAGCTCAATGATTTATAAGCTGTGTGAGCTTTGGAGGTTATTTTATCTTTGGAGTCTCGGTTCCTTCATCTGAAATGAGGACAGTATTTTTATCTACACCTCCTTTAGATCATTGTGAGGATAAAATGAGCCAACAACTGTAACAGGCTTATCGTGGTGCTGCCACATTGTAGGCACTTATGAATATTTGTTACTCTTGTTGCCATTCTCCTTCTTTTGTTCTTCAACATATACTTGCTAGACTCATTGTTTCTAAACATTTGCCTTTAACACTCCAGAAAAACCGACATTAAAAACAGAGACAGCAGCCTGAGTCACCAGGTTTTTATTTGACCTATCAAGACATGAAAACAAAATAACACTATCATTTATTATCCTCATCATTTTGAAGGAAGGAAAGACCATTTTAATTCCTTCAAATGAGAGGAAGCCCATAATCTCAGAATAAAAGACAGTTCATTGTACTACAGACAGATGAGACAATGTGATTGGCGCGGGGGCACCACAACCCACGTGGCAGCCTAAAGCCAACAAATGAGGTGACAGCGGGACCTGCCCTGAACACACACACCCTCCTCTTTGGCTCATGCTGCTTCCTCCATCAGGAGTACCACCCCTACATGTCTACACATCCACAATGCTGTTCGTTTTCTGGCCTCAGAACCAGAGCTTCCCTGAGAGCCACCTGATCCTGTCAGCTGGAAACATTCAGTGCTTCCTCCCAATTCCAGCACCAAGTCCATCTTGGGTTCTCTGACCGCACTGTCTACTGTCTACTTTGTCATTTGGAAAGTGTGCATCTTATCCATCCACGAAACTGAGGATTGAACCCAGGAGTAGATCCAGAACCTTCTCATTTCAGCAGGACTCACAGTGCCTAATGGGGCTGTATACATATTGGCTTGTCAGAAAAAGTCATGACGCATTTTTGCAACAAAAAAAACATAGAAAAAAATACGTCATGACTTTTCCGACAACCCAATAGTATGCAATTGACACAGGCCTGTAGAGTGATTCTAAATATAAGATTTGCTACCTTGAGTCAGCAAACCAATCCTGAAACAGTTTGTATGGCTGTAAACCCAACAATGTGAAATGGACTTTGTAAGAGTGCGCATATTCAAAAGCATGCAATTAGGCAACCTGACATCTAGTCATCTATTAATCAACAGATGAATAGATAAATAAAATGTGGTCTCTACATACAATGGAATACTATTCAGCCTTAAAAAGGAAGGAAATTCTGACACATGCTACAACTTGGATGAACCCTGAAGACATTATGCTGAGTGCAATAAGCCAGTCACAAAAAGACAAATACTTTCGAGATGGATGATGGTGATGGTTGCACAACAATATGAACATACTTAATGTCAAAGAACTGTAAAAATAGTTAAAATGGTAAAATTGTATTACACATATTTTACCACAATAAAAACCTTTTAATAACATTTAAAAGTATTTTTTATACAGCACATAATCAGAAAAACATAGTTAAAGGGATAGCAACTGTTTAGAGAGGAGCTGAGCTCTGAAACAAGGAGGTACAATGAGAAGGGGACTATGACAGGAGTTGTCAATTCAAAGAGTCATTTTGTGTAAAGGGATCAGTCTGTTCTATTCCGCCCCAGGTTATCCCCACATAACCAATGAATAGGAGCTAAAGGAGACAGATTTCAATTTGACATAAAAGAGAACTTTCAACAGTGATGTCCAAAGATAGAACAGATTGTTTTTATCAATAATGAGCTCCTCATCACTGGAAGTATTCAAGTATACATGGAATATTCCCGTGGCAGAAATATTTATAGAAGCAAGTATCGGATGAAATGTTGGACTCAATCAGTGGCTCCTAAAAGCCAATTTAATGGCTGATGCCAATACATGATGAAGTTTTCACTCACTGGTGGCAAAATAACAGAATCAAAGACAAAACTGAGAGGTTTTATAATTTATAAATATATTTGATCACTTTAATTCTAAGATTGTGTCTTCCACTCTTTTAGTATTAAAATGGCCAATCTCCTCTGGAAAAATAGTGAATGATAATTTTTGCATCAATGTCCTTTTTTTTGGAGGCAAAACTGGAAGTTGACAAAGTAAAGTCAGCCCTTAATTTTAGGGGGAGAAGATTTCACTAGCCTCAAAGTCTGAGAATCACTTGGACAGGTAACTCTTAAGACCTTCTCAAAATTCTAAGAACATGTGTTTATGGCCAAGGATTATTATCTAATTGCTTTCATTGTTCATTTTAACCATATTTCAATGTGTGTGCAAAGAGTACAGTCTTTCTCAAGGGGATTTTCCCAAATGCTTCTTCTTTCATAGGGATGGCCTGCAGTGATATAAAAATTGAGAAGATTCCCAGTTCATCATGGATTTCTATCCCATGAAAACAGAGAGAGCTTTATTTTAGAGGTGTCTATCGAAATTCATCAGAGTCAATAGGCCAAATTCCAAATGTCATCATTGGCCTCTCAATTGATTTTACTGTGCAGGTGTGCTCGGAAGAGAAAGTGTGTGTGCATGTGTGACTGCGAGTGTGTTTGAGTGTTTGAGTGTGTGTGTTTGTGTTTGTGTGTGCATGTGTGTATGTGTGTGTGTCAGACATAAAGATGGGGGAATATGAATGAATAGATATAGGTACCAACAATCATAAAAGGGAAAAGGATGATATATATTTAGAACCATTTAATGATAAACAAAAATAAGGTTATACATACCATCAAGCAACAATGGCTTATCTATGGGCATTTCATTTTTTTTCTTTTTCCTTTTTTTTTTGTCACTTATTTTTAAATGACAAAAAAATGTGAAGGCACCAGGTTACTTTCCTGTCAAGAACCAAAAGAGTAAAGATGCACTGATGACATCCCCCACACCAAACCCCCAGAGCTTTTTGCTCCCACTATTTACGCTCCTGCAAGGTCTCCCTTTGGATCCTGCAGAAAACGCTTCTCTTTCTGTGACTCACGATCTGTCAAGAAAGCATTATCTTCTGTGGTTGAAGAACAAAAACTCCATTTAATTTGGTGGTTAATAAAGACGTTTCATTAACATCCCTTAATTAACAATTATTATTCTAATTTACTACATAAGGACAAGAGAAAGCACTCACATTTTGCAGCATCACGAGCACAGGGAAGAGAAATGGTCCCCTCTTGAGATTAAAAAATGACTTATTCAGTCAAAAAGTGGATCTAATATGAATGTGTACTTTCTGAGCATCCTCTCCACATTTTAATCAGAGCTGTGGTTAGGAGTTTGGGCTCTCAAATCACGCTTGGATTCAACTTCAAGGCAAGACATGCTACCTTGATAAGCCTCAGATTCTTCATCTATAAAATGGAGTCATGTATCAATATCTGCCTCATAAGATTAAATTAGATACCCAATCAATGTTAGCCGCTGTTGCTACTGCTCCTACCCTCCTCCTCCCTCATCATCATCATCAAATCAATGTATTAGTTAAGATTCTTCAGTGATAAATAATACAAATTATCCTGCCTGACTTTAGCAAAATGGAAAAGAAATTGAGTCTATGTGTACAGATGAACTCCTAGAATTCAAAGTAAAACTAAATCAAGGTTAGAAGCAACAGCAACCAGGACCCCAGTAACTTATGGGCAGCTAGTTCTTCAGGCTACCACCATCAGGAAGAATCAGTGGCAACTATTTTCCATCCTGGGGTCATTGCACTGTATTCAAGATTCAGAATCCCTGGAGAGTGAGCCAGAGAAGACTGCCTTGGTCTTCACCACACCTTTGCCAGGGAAGGGCAAAAAGCTTAACTGACAACCCCAATATACTGCTTATGGTGGGGGAGGCTGCTCCCCATGGGAAACATCGACATGGGATAGACAGTCCAAAGAAGGACTACACAGGTCCTGAGCAGGTACAAATACAAATGCCCACCTCATCCCGAGAACCTACTATATCAAACTCAATTAAGGCTGCACCCTCTTCTCTCTTAACTCTTTTAACATATAACTTATTTTTATATATAAGCTATTAATTTTTAAAGTTGTTATTGAAACTCATTTTGAGGAGACTAACAAGGCCCCAGAGCTCTAAAGCATATATGTCCCTTTTTTAAAAACAAAAATATGCTGCTTGTCAAAAAGAAATTTTGTTGAAAACTTTCCTACTAGAATCTCCAGGAAATGCACTGCATTTATGGTCAAGTTATTTAGCAATGATTTCTGCTGTTAAGAAGCACATAGAAAGCACCCATAGCAAAACCTTGTCTGAAGATGACTTAGAGAAATAGTTGTTCCCTTACAAAGAAATTATTTTTTCATGTTCAATAAGATGAAATTTATGCTATGAAGCAAGGCTATGAAGCAAGATTTTGTTTTGATAATTTTTGTTGGCGATATTTTGGTGAGAAAGGATTAACAATAAAAAGCAATGGTGTAAAAATAATAATAAATAATAATAAAATATATGACCCAAAATTCCATTAAAATTTTCCTCCAGCTTACCAGCTGAACAAATCCCAAACAACGAAAATAAACAGTCTGATTAACGTGGAGCCCCAAACATCTAAATCGTTTAGTGAAAACATTTCTGCTAAAGCCCAGGGCTCTGGGCACACAAAGCTGAGACAAATCCTAGCTCCACCCTCAGCAGCTGTGTGACTCTGGGCAAGTTACTAACCTGCCAAAATGTCCAGTCCTGGCCTCACCCATAAAATGAAGTACATAGGATGATGGGACATTTTGAGGACTTATTGAGATAATGCATGGAAGATGCTTGACACTTTACCAGGCACATTGTAAACACACAATGACAAATGTCAGTATTTATGTGTATGGGGGGAGGGAAGGAGGGAAAGAGAGAAATAGATCTCAACAGGCAGTGATTTTGCTCCCTAAAAAACATCTGGCAGTGTCTAGAGACATCTATGGTTGTCACATCCTGGGGTTAGAAATGTGGGGAGTTCTGGCATCCAATTCATAGAGTCCAGACATACAGCTGAAAGGGAACAGAATATACCACCCCAAAATATGCCTCTTTGGCATAAGGCTTATTTTAGGCTGAATGTTTTTAAGAAACAGCAGACATAGGAAAAGTTCTGAAAACCGAGTTAACTTTTTATAAGAACATTTACATTTATAAGGAAATTCTCCATTTGTGAGGGTGTCTCCTTCTCTGTGCCAGAAAAAGGATGATTAAAAATCTCTAGGAAGTCTTATCAATGCAGAAGGAAAGAACTTAAATCTGCAACACAACCTCACTTTTGTTTACTGTGCTTTTCCTGGTCACCCCCCATAACTGGCCACACCCCTTTCCCCCATCATCTTCTTTTGTCTTTAAGGGGATGGATTGGACCATTTCAGAGGGTGACTCAGTTTTCTGGGTCTCTCCACTATATACAGGAGTTACCCATGTTAATAAACTTCTGTTTGTTTTTCTCCTGTAAATATGTATTTAATTACAGGGGTGTCTCGGCCAAGAACCTAGAAGGGTAACGGGAAAATTACTTTTTTTCCCCTACACAGCTAAACAGTCTGCTATGCACAGGACAGGCCCCCACAACAGAATTATCAGAGACAAAATGTCAATCAATAATGCCAAGGTTGAGAAACGAGAGAGAGAGAGAGAGAGAGAGAGAGCGAGCGAGCGAGCATGTGCTAGGGCAAGGATGAGGGAGGGGAGAGGGAGGGGGAGAGGTGTGAGAGGAGGGAGAGAGGGGAAAAGAGGGAGAGGAAGAGGAGGAGGAGGAGGAATGTGATGCACTGCTAAAAGATTTGGAAGAGGAGGTGGAGCCAGGACAGGGGAGTGGATCAGCGCAGCAGATTTACAGTGGGAGTGACTGGGCTCCTGCCATCCACAAGGTCTAGACTAAGTGCTCAGAACCTCAAGATTCTTGTGTGTAAAACGGACAATACTATCTAACTCAGAAGGTTGCTAGCAGGTATGATATTTACCTTTGACCAAATCATTATGGATGCAACCAGTAGGACTGCACTAGCGTATGTATCTGTCTGCTGACCATCAACTCTAATTGGTAGGTACTTAATACGTAAGTGCTTACTATTCTTGTTACATGGGAGACCAACAGCCAGGTTTGAAGTTGAACTCGGCCATGTTGGAAATACTTTGAAGGGTTACTGCAGCAAGACTTAGTTCTTTCTTATAAGGAAGCCATCAACAACCAGACTTGAGCCCAAATGAATCTTTCCTACAAAGAAGGTGTTCTCAACTGGGATCCTTAAAAACCTCTGAAAATTTTAAAAAGATATATATATATATATATATATATATATATATATATATAGTCTGAAGAGAGTCCAAAAATGGTTAAAGACCACTGGGTTAGCGGTTTTTCAATAGAAAGTAATAATGATGATGCAGTGGAATTTCTGAAGAGATCATTATAATGTAAGAACGCCGATGTGGGAGTTTGAATTCTGCCTCTGCCACTTGCTGACTCTGCAATCTTGGAGACTGAACTATAACCTCTTTGAATCTCACCTGTAAAGTTGCAATGCTCATAGTAGCTGCCTAAAAGGGATCTTGTGAGGAAGAAAACGAGAAAATCGCTGTAAGATACTCAGCATAGCACCTAGCACCTGTGTAGTACAAGCTGACTGGAATTAGCTTCGTGAGGATAGTTTTTGCATGGATTGCTACATGCCCAGAAGGTGGGAGATAGCTCGCGCCTTCTCTAACTCCATATGATGTACACTTTCAGGAAAATTGCAGAAATTCTCCAGTTACACCACTCACCTACCTCCAGCTCAGCCGGAGGACTCAGATTCAGAGGCACCCTCTCTGTAACAACATCTATGCTACATCAGAAAGTGGACGGGAGAAACAGCTATGAATGTGATCACAAACCTCTTTTCACGCATTCAACCCTCATATAAATGTCCCTTCTCTGCTAAGTCCCCAAGAAACACCCCTGGGGTCTCCCAAAACACAATGGTACGCTTTATTTTTTATTGCTGTGGGGCAAATCTAAGCCTGTCTCACGTACATATAGGATACTCATTCTTCAAGGTCTTTTTTCTAAAGTCCTGATTCCTTCTGGTACCTTATGCAAACAAGGCTTTATGCACAGGTAATGTGAAGAAAGGGGACTGCCCTGAGGCCTGCCTCTGCCCGAAAATATATCCACAAAGAGGGACTCTAAGGATCTGCTAGTGCATTCCACAGCAAAACTGCCTAAAATTCTTCCTCATCCATCCATTTCCCCAACCTTTAAGCAGCTGCTTAAAAAAAAAGCCTCATCTCTCTGCCTCTCATTCTACCCCACCCCCAACCCACGTTCCCTCAGTGCCACCCACCTCCTCCGGCCACCACATTTCCGGCATTTAAGACACCTGTCCCTTTCTTCAGCCTCCTGAAAGCAGAGTCTGGCCTGAACGAATGCCTTTCTCTCTTTTGAAGGAGCCCCTGGAATTCTGGTTAACGATTTCTCCATCTCATTCCACAGGGAAGCCCTCCACAAGGACTTGTCCATTGAACCTCCGGCCAGGGGCTAACGGTAGATGCCACTCCAAACTCCTCATACCCTAGAACAGCACTGAAAAAAAGAAAACACCGCCCCTGCTCTTTACCTGACTTGCAGGGCAAAGTCAGCATGAATCAGAGGTGCCCTTTTTGCAAATGACAAAGTAGACGTGCTCATAACCAAGAGCTTCTCACCAAGCCCTCAGGGCTTTAAATATCTTCCAAGGAAACTGCAATTTGTAAAGAAACCCCTTAAATGATGTTGTGCAAGGGAAGTTAAAGCAGGCACAGAAGGATGGAGTAACATTTCACCATCTGCCTGTGATAATAATAATGCCTCTGCCTTGCAAAACATCTAATTGATTGTGCAACAGAAGTACAAAGATGCTGCCATAATCTAGCAAAGATTATCCGTAAATTATGCCTTTGCAGAGGAAGAGCACGAAGGTCAGCGCTCTAAAGAACCAATTCTGGGCATATGAATTTTCTGGTGGCAGAATGATAGGAGCCCCGGGACACAGTTGGGCAAGATCGAACCAATTCACTTTACTCTAGTTGCTTAGAGCGATGTCAAGCTGGGGCCACCTAGAGAGCAGGGCGATAGGAAATGAGTTTAGGAAGCGTTTCCCACTGGTGGAACAGAAAATGACTTAAAGCGGGATGGATGAACATCTGTTTGGGTTTCCTGTGGAGGAAGCTTTACTCTCCACAGTGTCAAGCCAGGAGGATTTATTTGAAACGAGTCATGTCATGCACCATGAGGTAGCAGCATCTGACACAGGTCCATGCTCTGTGCTAGCAGGGCTTGGAACTCTCTAAAAACCATGTTTTTCTACAAAGTCAGAGCTCAGGCCAGAATCAAGGGCTTAGGAAGAGCAAGTTGGAAGAAGCAGGTCTGATTCCACAAGTCTCTTAAACCCTCCTTTCCACAGGAAGGACCCAGGCAGGCAGCCCTGGTCCAACCCCAGTGAAAATTGGTGACTGAGCTTACTGGCTCTGTGCCGGTCGCCATCATTAAAGGACCACAGACCACTATTAAAAAATTAAGTTATAACCTGTTTTTTAAATTACTATATATATTTTTTTCTTTCTCTATTTATATATATATAAATATATAAATATACTGTCTATATATACTATATTTATATCCTACATATGTGTGTGTGTGTATATGCATATATGTTAGGATTCTTGGTACTGATTAATATTAAACCTGGGGGGGGATCATCTTTTCATCTTTTCTTTAAGTGACAAGGTAAATATCCCCTTATTGGTAACTGATCATAAATATTTCTACTCTGCACTCAGGAAACTATTTTCCAGTATGTACACTAGATTTATACTTATTATTTTTATTCTTTACCTTTTAAACATGAAATAACATTGCCCTATTTTCACTACATGAATCGCTCCCTCTTTTAGAATTATTATTATCTTATTACTATATATCTATATCTACATATTATTACTCTATTTACCAATACTGGTTTTCCATTCACTGTGGGAGTTCACAAATTCTATTTTAAGTTAATAAATTTAAGTAAACAGCGTGAGTCTATTTAAAGAAACGTATTAACATAACAACAATTGAAGTGGTGTGCAGACTGGTTCCAAAGCCACAAATTGGGGGGCTCTGCTCATTGTCTTGGCCCCAGCTCCTCTCACTTCACCAGCCACCTGGTTTTCAGCAAAAGCGCGTTTCGGTGTGAAAACTTGGAGATTCCCCTTTCCTCTTTACCTTGAAACTCCCTTGGGACCTTCACATCCAGCTTGTCAACATATTTGGGGAAAGGTTGTCTTTGCTGAAAAGGCCAGGTTTTCTTTTACCAGAGATTAGCAGGAAAGAAAACCACTGAACTAGTCCAAAAGCCCTTCCGGACTCCCACAACTTCTGGGTTTTCATGACAGCAAAAGGCAGCCACTTACCCAAAGTGTGTTCCTTCTACCTTTTCCAGTGGAATGGCCCTATGAGAGAAAGCGCCAGTTTATCAGACAGAAAAGGCAAGGCTTCCTACATGGAGCAGTCTTGGTGTTTTCTGTTTATCTTGGGAAGCCCCTGTTTATTAGCATTATATCCCCGCGAGTCACCCCAGAGCCTGAATTTCTTTGCCTCACAAATGAGGACCTACTTTCCTGGAGAGGTAATGAGCATCAGACACTTGGCCTGGTGTCAGGCACATAGAAATACTCAAGAAGAGCTATTAGGATTATTATTATCGTTACTCTAATTACTAATACTGTTCATTAAACCACGTAGCTATAGTGATTATTATTCTAGTAGGAGCTTTCCACTTTCAAAAAAGTGCTGCTGCCTTAGTAATCGTTTACCTTAATTCTGGGCTACAACTGAAGGCTCCTTCAGGCACCTTTTCAGTCAATATTCATTCAACACACACTTCCTAGGGCCGCTGTTCTGGGGAAACAGCGCTGAGCTGCGGCAGGGACCTGCCCTGTCACCATATTGTGGTGGGGGACAGAAACAGCACACATACTTCGTGAGTGCTAATTGCAGCACACGTGGCAGTGAGGAGTGCCACAGGAAAACTGTATTGACCCGGCAAAGGCCTTACCTATGAAGGTACAGGCCCTACGTCTGCTGGAGCACTCAGGTTTTACAGCACGTAACTCATCAGGACCTTCAGATAGTACAGTCTGCCCTTTGGGCCAGTGATCTCCTTGGTGTGATTTCAGAGGCAGATGGGCCTCGAAAAGTGAAAAGGAACAATATTTCCTCTGCCTACTTACTGATGTCTAATGCCTACTTACTTACTGATGACTACAATCCCTCCACAAGGGGAGATAGGAGACAAAAAAATATTTTTTATAGCAGCCACAGCTAGGCCATCAAATACTAGGCACGTATGACATGCCAGTCCTAGTCACTGTAATGGCAGATGTTATCAAGTTTCCTCTTCCCTGCTGAGCCTGGACCAGCTTCACAAACTTTCTCAGTACTGTTCTCTAGGCAACAACTGTCAGTGATTCAAGTTAGCGTAAGAGATGAAATCTGCATGTCATCACAGATTTCCAAGTAAGGCTTAAATGTAAATGCATCTAGGAAAGGTATCATACCGACTTAAAATCACACTAAGTGCTAAACAGCTGATCCTTTCTCAAGAGTACATTTTATCAGGGGTGGCAAATAGCTAAGAAGAAATGCCGTCAGTGTATGGGGGTTGGGGGGGATGCACACAGAGGAAGCGAGCACATACTTTACCTTACCACCCACATTCATATCTGAACATGTGTCCTAAGGCATTTCCCCACACCCTCTGATTTGCAGGAACCGCCTCCACTAGTGAACCTTATGTCTTTCACACAGACACACAGCAGAGCCCACAAATGACAGGCTCCCTAATGGCAGCTCCGTTCTTCCAGCTGTATAGGCCAAACGCCTTGGAGCTCACCAGTGTATCCTTTCAGCAGGACCCTTGAAAGATTAACAGAATCCAACCATTTCTTGCTAACTCCACCTCTACCTCCCAAATCAAGCCACCACCATGTCCTGGCTAGATGGCCGCAATCATTCCCTAACCATCTCAGCTGCAGCCGGTGCTTCTATGCTGCCCGTTCACACTCAGGGCCTCCTTAACCCTAAGCCAGATCACATCTCTTCTCTGGTCAGAAACCTCCTGTGCCTTCTCGTCCCACCCAGAGGAAAGTCCTACCCGGTCCTTCCTGCTCTTGTCCCCAACACTGTCAAGCCTCTTCTCTGGCACTTCCTCCTTCCAGCCCCACAGGCCTTCTTCTTTCCTCCATCAGGCTTGGTACGTTTCTCCCTCCAGACCTTTGCACGTGCTGCCACCTCTGCCTAGGACACTTCTCCTCCAGAGAGCCATATGGCTGCTCCCTCGCTACAATCACATCTTTGACAAGGCCCTGACAGGCCCTCCTAGGTCACCCTGTCTAAAATAGTGCACACACACCGGCCCCCACTTCTACCCGTCACTCTATTTCACACCTTACCTGCTAGATAGTTCCTCCTAGCATTTATCACTACCTGACATAATCTCATCTTCCTCACTCCCTCCCTGTCTCCCTCCCTCCCTTTAATCGTTATATAAAATATAAGCTCCATCAGAGTAAGGACATGATCTGTTCTGTTCATCCGTGTGCCTAGAATAGGGTCTGGCCCCAAGTAGGCTCTCCAACTGCTTTGATTAAAACGCAGTCACCACAGAGAGCTGGCACCACACTGCAGAAGGAAGAAACCATTGCACCAACAAAATACAGCTGGTTTGCTTGAGTTGCTTGAACTTGATCTTCCTTAACAGTGTGTGGTCAAGGTCTACTCACATAATGATAGTGCCGGGGTGACAGGAAGGGAAAGTTCTTTACTCTTAAAGGAAAGCTAGGTGTTATCAAATGTGGGATTTGCTCAGCGGCATTTAAGTTTTATGACTATGAAGCAATATTCTTTGTTTCTTAAGTTCTTTCTAAAAAAAAACCTTTGATTTACCAGCCTGAAACTCCCTAGTGCCCCTTCACTGTGCCCCCTGAAAAAGGCATTTTAACTCAATTTTTTAATAATTATAACGTCTATTAAAGTGTAGCTATTACATTATTGTAGAATGAGCTGTATACCTGACAAGATTTAGCAGGCTGTCCAAAGGTTTCCTCATTGGAACTGATAGCTGCTCCTCCAGCAGGGGTGGTCCTGAGCATGTCTGTTACCCATTTTAAGCCCCGTGTCTTTAATCTATAACATGAATAGTTATACTAGGCTATCTCTAGCACTTGTTCTGAATTATATATTCTATGAGGCAGGCAGTAGGAGCCAATGGAAAAGACAGGGAATTTGGAGTTTGAGGTCCAGCTCTGTCACTATCAGCCTGAATCTAAATTACTTTCATCTGTAAAATATTCATCATTGGAAATACCTACCTTGCCTATTTCACCTCATAGAATCTTAAGATATGCATTTGGAGGATGACCCAAGACACTCAGGACCATGGGGACAGGGATCTCATCCAGGAAGAGCAGAGCACCTGACACATGACAGGCACCCATTTGCATTGGGTGATTGAAGGAAAGACTATGTAAACAAATAGACTCCAAAATACTTCCCCACCTCACTGATTGCCAGGACCACTGTATGGATTAAATACAATAATGTATGCTGTAAGGACTTGCTAACGCAGTGTACACTGAAAGAGCTTTTTAAATGCTAAAGTGTTACAAATATTAATAATTACCATCATAGATCAGCTTTACATTTGCCCAGTTCAGCCTTGGTTGTCAACATGACTGAAACTGGAAAGAAACAAATACATATTTGTATTTGTGTATTTGTGTGTATGGGGTGGGGGGGGTAAATTCTGAGTCTTCTAGCTTTTGAATCCACCCAGCTATCTCAATTTAGTAGTAAGTTCAACTAGCAAAAGTCAGAAACTGTGTCAAAACTGAACTCACAAATCAGCCAGCTGTCACTTAGCACTTGGTACTTGCCAGCCTCTGTGCATGCTGTTTTGCAAACAGCTCATTTAAGTTTTTACGGCAGATTCTTTGAGGTAACTTTAGCTATGCTCCCTATTTTACAGATGAGCAAACAGAGACTCAGAAGTTAAGCCACTTGCTCCAGGTCCACAATTAGCAGGCGGCAGAGTCAAGGTCTGACCGTCCGACTCCAAGGCCACGGCCTTCACCAGTACACAATATGCAAAACATTCATGTAAATTTATCACTGAACGTGTGCTGAGTAATTCCGGTGCTTTTCTTTTTGTTCCAGGAAGACCTGCTTTATCAGCACTGCCTTAATGTTATATTTTCATGTTCTGCTTCCCCCTAAAGTGAAAATCCATGCCTGGGAATAAGGAGGAAGACTCACAGTGAAACAAGAGGGCGCCCCCAGCAAGGGGAGGCAGGTGTAGTTGTGAGTTCTTTTCCCCTCATTGTCCCCTCCCGCGGTGTCCCAACCGTGTTGTCATAACCTGGAAAGAAGTTCTAGGATCGGGAAGGCCAATGAGAGTACATGCCCCTGACAGCTCTCTGGTCCCTTTCTCAGTTACCCAAGGACTAGTGACATTTCATTGCTCTGGCTTTTTGCGGCAAACACGTCCACTTCGGTCGTTATGGCCATCAGCTGGCCTGACTCTCAAGCAGTTCCTAATTAAGTGGGGCTATTGAATGCTGTGAGATATGAAATCTCTTGCTGCTAAATTGCACACAGGCTGAAAGCGATGAGAACCTGTTTAGCTATGCATAGTGCTTCCTAGTCGGGGACCAACGGTTACAGACACTTAAACCAATCATCATTAGGACAACCATGTCTTGGCTGACAGAGAATAAAGGTCCTCACACAGAGCTACCTGCCCAGACTAATGGTCAAGAGGCTGATGAGGTATTAATGAGACCATGAATCAAAATTTCCCAAACAAACAATGCCCCCAACGGCCTTCACTTCTAGTTATTGCTGTTTGACTTTACCTTGGTACTAACTATAGAACAAGATGGCTGTGTCTAGATGTCTTCATTAATGGCCTGTCCTGAACAATTCTCCCAAACAACCATTCCAACCTCATTTCTGGCTAGAAAACACAAATAAAGAGGTTCCAAGGATTATATTATAAAGTTCAGATACTGACAAAAGTCAACCATATTAATTGTTTTCCACTAATGTATTTGTTTCTATGGTTCTTTCCCTGGAAAAATTAACCATATATTAACAATAGCTACCATTTATTGAGCACTTATGTACTAGGTACCATGCTGAGACTCTGCACACATCCCTGACAGTTATAGTTACATAGTTTGAGGTAGCCTTCTGTACCTGGTCATTTCATTGTTCTGTGTTTCACATTGCCAAGTACTTCTCTGTCATTAAGTTTATCAGAAACTCATTTGAGTCATTATTTGAAATCTCTTGAACTGAACTATAAGCAACACTACAGCCAGGGTCATGTCCATTTTGTTCTCCGTTGTAACCCCTGCTTCTAACACAGCACCTGACAGACAGTAGATGCTCGATAAACATTTGCCCAATCAGTGAAGGTAACGTGTAGAGGCTATGACTCATCCCAGGGTGATATAAGAGCAGAATCGGGATTTGAACTCAGACTGCGGGTCCTGAGCTCCTAACCGGCAGCACGTGGTCTCTCTCTGGGCTCGGCAGGCTTTTGCATCAAAACACATCAAACAAGAAAATATTATTATCACTGCAGTCTTGTACAGACATTAGAAAGCAAGCGAGGGGTTTCCTGTGGCCATTGAGGTATATTAAAGGCTCGTTACAGAATAAACACTAGTGGGTACAAAGTATATTAGAAAAGTTTTAAGAGTACCAGGAAATCATGCCCAGTCTTTCTTCAGGGTCTCGCTTCATTTTTTACTTATATTGTTTCAAGTATTATTATTATAACTGAATATTTAGGACCCAAGGAATGCTGGCTAGTGAAACTACTGAATTTTCAGTCTTCCGAGGAAAATAGCAATGAGTGTTTTCTTACTTGGCCTTTCAGAGTAAAAGAAGAAAATAAGTGTGCATTGCTGAGTTGGTGCCTGGAACACAACAAGGATGCTATTATTGCTAATAACATTTACTCTTATTAATATTTGTCCTACTGTGATGATTGGCAGGCGAGGAGCCTGAGCCTTGGAGTCAGTCAGACATGGCTTCTAATCCCAGCTCACCCACTTATGTTTCTGTGAGGCACTGGCCAAGTTATGTAACTTCAACCTGTTTCCTCACTCATAAAATATGGAAAATAATATTACCTATTTCACATGAGTGCTTGGCACAGAACCTTGCACAGAGAAAAAAAAATCCATCATGGTGCCTACCTCTTCCTCCTCAAGATGATATAGTCAGCTATGAGTAAAAAGAATCTCACCTTGGAACCTGGAAATATGATCCTTGATGCCTTCTTCTTAACACAAAGTTATGGGAAGTGGGTTTTACTTCAGGTGTTTCTCCACCCCCCAAGTACACCCATCCCTTTCTCAAGGACCCAGTGGTCCTCCTGGTCTCAGCAAAGCATGGAACATACGTTCACCTCTACCCTCCCAGGGATACCCAGGCTTGAGATCCTTAGGCCAGGAACTCCCCTCCTCCGGTAGCTTCCCAATGCATCTCATCTCATACACAGTTTAAACTGCTTAGCCTGCCATTGAAGGCCCAACATCATTTGGTCCAAACAACTCTGTACTTGACACCAGGCCTAAAAAAAATGCATTTTCCCCACTTCAGAACAGCAATTCAATTTAGTAGACTTGTGGGGGATATGCCAGTATATCCTCTCCCTTCCCATCCACATGTCAACTTACCCTGGCTGTACTGTGGCAAATCATCCACTTATTCATTTAAAAATAACTATTGAGTGCTTGTGCTAAGTGCTGGGGATACAGCCATTAGAAAGAATACCTGACTTCAAGTAACCCACAGACATAATTAAAGGCACTATTGTGTAAAATAAATGTATAATCACAACTGGAAATAAGCAGAAAACAAGGTAGCCATCCTTAGACTGGGAGACAGAAAGCTGAAGCCTCACAGAGGGCTAGGGGTTTACCAGGTCAAGGGGAAGCTCTGTGTCTACAGAGAACCTGGCGCAACAGTGGCCCTGAAAGCCTGGCAAGGAGGCTGCAGTGCAGAGAATAAGTGAGAGCAGTATGTGATGGCACTGGGGAAACAGGCAGAGACCAGCTATTTGGTGAAAAGAACAAGAAGAAGATGGTGGCAGCTCGACATGGAGGGGTGACAGTAAAAAGGGAAATGAACAGATTCCAGAGATATTCAGGAGATAAAATAGAAATAACCTGATGATAAAATGGATTGGGGAGTGAGGTCAAGGCGAGGAGGAGGTGGGAACCCAGAATGACTCCTAGGTTTGTGGCATGCGTAAACAGATGGATGGAGGTGCCCTTCACTAATCTAGGAATTCACATTTCCAAATGCCTTGAGACAGCTGAGAGGAGGTGATAAGAAGACAACTACGTAAAACTGCATAGAGGGCCGGCCGAGTGGTTCAGTTGGTTAAGAGCACGCTCAAGAGTTTGAGCTCTGAGCAACAGCAGTTCGAGTCCCGGCCTGAGCTGAGCAGCTGCAGAGCTGCCAACAGGTGGCAGGATGGCTCAGCTTAAAAAAAAAAAAAAGAAAGAAAGTAAAACTGCATAGAGCTCAGAGACATGTCTGGGCTGATCCCTGTGGCTTATGGGAAAGATGAGAGCCTGGAGCACTGAATAAAGGGAAAGGCAGTGTGTTGTTCATATGAGACATGCACGATGGAGGCAATAGCAGAATTCCACAGCCGAGACACAGGCGTTTTCCTCCAGGACCAAGGCCACCTCCCAAACAGCTAAGGACCTGGTATGTCAAACCAACTTACAATCCCTTTAGAATTTTATCAGCTGCACAAAATCAGTTGGGTAATATCATTAACTCCCCGCTGTGTACCTAAAAATGCTAACAAAGATAGAAGGGATGATTGAGGAAAATCATGGAAATTTCCAGACAGAAATATGTCCAACAGGTCAATGGCCCATCAATTGTTCTAGTGTGTCTAAAACATTTCCAGTGAAACACCCAGAATAACAAAAGAAAATGAATGTTCCTAGGGTCCTGACAGGGCCCAGCCTTAAGCTCACCTCTATGAATAGAAACAATTATTGAAGCCAGCCAAGGACTTTGAAGATTCATGCAAGTTTTGCATGCTACTGCATAATATATTGGGTTGTCAGAAAAGTCATGACGTATTTTTGCAACAAAAAACATAGAAAAATACGTCATGACTTTTCCAATAACCCAATAATTCGGTTGATTTTCATACACATATACACACTCTTAATTCCCACAAATACTGAAGGAATATGATGTGCTATGAATGTGCCTCAGTTCGCCTGTGGCTTTGGGGATGCCCTTGTCCACGGCTGTGGACACAGGGTGGAACTCATTATCTAAGCTGAGAACCATGAAATTAATCTGAGATGGACCAGGGAGGTTTTTCCTTGGAGCAGGAGCTAGAGTCATGACCTCCGGAAGTCACTCTTCATTCCTCCAAATCCTATTATTGGAATAATAATATTCATATTAAAATCACATTAAGTGGTCTTTAAATTCATTCTCTCACATGAGAAGTAGTTAGTAGGGCACATAGTAGGTACATAGGAACTATGAGGTAGTTACCATTTTAAAGGTGAGGAAATAGACACAGAGAGGTGAATTACCTTTCCGAAATGTCAACAGCCCTGATGCTGGCACATAATTGAAACCCAGACAGTCTCAGTCCATGCCAAGCTACTAGAGCCTTCTCTGCTATACATTAGCAACATACTCATCTTGTACTCTCACCAGGTTTATGTTTGGTGCTACTCAAAAACAAAAACTAAAAGGCATGCTTCAAAATTAGAAAGAAAAAAAAAAAAAGCTTTATCTTCCCCCAAACATAATTTTATTTAACTGAAAAAATATCAGTGTGCAAATTGGACATTTTGGGTACATAAAGTCAAGTGTTACTAATTAAGTAAATGAGTGATGGATCATAATATCAACACTAGTCATTAAACAAAATTGCATATAAATTAAATTTACCAGATAGTTTACAAAAAATATAACAAGCAAACTTTTAAAAAAGCTTCCAATAATTTTATTCTTAAAGTATATGGCAATGAATTCTCTTGTGTTATTTTAAAAGATGAGCGTAATGGGAGAGTAAGCTCTGTGATGCTTTTTGTCCCTCTCAACATTTCTCTAGCATAGCAACGTCTTTTAAGCAACATGAGACATGATTTAATTCACCCAGGAGAGGTCACCTTGCTTGAGGAGCAGGTGGCTTCTGTTTAAATTCAGTTTACTCAATCAAATGTACCACGGAATGGAAAATGGGGCATATTGCTGTCCTGAAATTCTTCCTATGTTAACTAAAATCACCCTACTTTTGCAGCAAATGAGCCATGAGACACAATGCCAGAAATTGATTTGGAACAGTGAGTGCATAGTCAGAAAGAAAAGTGTCTATATATTCTGTATAAAAAGTCCCTGGATGTCCCTAGATACCACAGAAAGCATGTAAGAGGGCAGAGGGATACAAACAGGTACAGAATTACACAAAAAGGCTGACTGCACTGTCACTAAAAGAGACACTTCTCCTACAAACATATATACATTGACGGATTGTTAATTTCATCTGACGAGTGATCCCAAGGTAACCTCAGTGAAATGTCATCTCCTGAGCTTCTGTCCTTGACCTAGCTAGGGGAGGTCATTACTTCCAGTACAACTCCCTGTTATTACCTTCTTAGCACTTTTCAGTAGCTCTAATTATTTACTGTTTTTCCACTCGTTAATTGTCTATCACCCCTGTATCCGTTAGGTTTTTTGCCTAGCAGTGCCTAGCTCAGTGCCCGGCATCAGTCAAGAGATTCTAAAATACATTTCCTGAATGAATGAACAAGCTGTGAATGACAACCAGGATGCAGTGCGCCTTTCAGTTCATTTTTACAAAGCAGATTCTGCTTCATTTCATTAAATACTTTTATTTACTGGCCATCTTCGGAAATTAATCTGGTTTCTCATTAATAAGGAGAGACTAATTCTATCTTCAGGGAGGAAGAAGAAAAAAACTTTCAGTCACTTGTTCCAAAGGTCTTTCAAAATGATGCTGTGGTATAATTTGGTTTGAAAACAAGGTCCAACATTTTATTACCTCCAAATTTATTCAGAAAAGCTGAAGGTCCGTGATAAGGCTCATTAAGTCGCTGAAAGGCCTATCTTCACATGCCTTTCGCACAAAAGGTCTCAACTTAATGCCAGGTAATTACGGTTCATTTTCCCCTGGTTATTTCTATTTCCTGAAGATTCCCAGGGAAGTTGGCCTCAGTGGCCACTATCTACAGTCTGAGATGTGAGCACAGCCAGAAACGCCTGTGCTTACCAGAGGATCTTTTTAAGCTGCCAGTGAGGAAAGACACTTCTGACTCTAGGTCCTAGAATTTAAACTTAGATCATCTACAAGTCACCCTCTTTCCAAAGTCAAGGCCAAGAGAGACAAGTTCCTGGCATACAAATTGGCTGCTGTCTACATTTTAAATACATCACTTTCACAGCACCTGTAGTCTGCTGCACACCTACAGGGTTATGGCTGTGGGCTCTGGCTCCAGAGTACCTGGGCTCAACCCTCAACTCCATCACTTTCCAGTTTATGACTCTAGGCAAGTAACTTAGATTCTCTATGTGTCAGTTTCCTCAATTGAAAATAGGGTTCATTGGGCCCACTGTAGTGTCATTGTAATAATTTAATGTAAAGTAAATGGAACCATATCTTGCACATGCGAAGTAAGTGCTCAATGTTATGTATTTATTAATTATTGTTATCATCATCATCTCTGATCTCCCATTTGCAAGCAGGATTTATTCCTGTTATTTATGTTAAATTTGATCCTAGTCCCATTGGCCCCATCAATGGTACTAGAGGCAGTAAATTTTCATTTATTGTGAAATAGCCCAATAGAGGATGAATGTTAACCAGGGGAGACCCTTTATTGGGCATCTTTGTTTCAGTTTGATAAGGAAGAGGGATATAGCCCCTTAGAGGTCACTGAAGTTACCAGCCCCAATTCTATATGTTTTTCTATTTAACTGGCTGGTGGTTGCAATTCACTTGTCTCCACAGCAGTGATCCTACTAGAAGCCTTCTCTCCTAGTGGGCTCTCCTCGTTTCAGCAGTGTTGATGGACGACCAGCCAGCTCACTGATGAGAGCTTAGCTTCTGATACACACGCTCCCCAGTACAATGGACTTCTGGAAAGAGCAATGATGACATAGGACGAGCTCGCGATAAATGTCGGCCATTATTATTGTTCTTGCCAAGATGGTCACTCCATTTTACAAAATACTTCCTTTACTTCTACCTACAACACCACACATTTTCTGATTAGATTTGGTGCGTTGGTCATTTTTTTTACTTGAAGCACAATGGTTACAAATATAGACATTGTATTTGGAAATCCTTGGACCTGAATTTCCTCTCAGCCTTGTTTTTCACTGGTTATTCTACTTCTGTATAACACTAAAGAAAGGAAACCATGGGTTCTGTGTGTTAGACAAATGAAAACTAGTGGAAACAATAAAACAGTTTCTACTTAGAGTAGAAAACAAGTCTCTCCATTTGTTTTTCAAAATCTCCTGGCTATTGAATTTGTCCCAGCCTCTACTTTTTCCCTTTTCAAACTTCTGCACCTCCTCCCCCTGCTTCTCACTGTACTGGGCTATAAGAACACAGCAGAGTTCTGCCACAAACACAGATTCCTGTGAAAATTACACAAAAACTTCCCAGTGAGGAGAAGCAAAGCAAGGTCAATGTCTTATACAGCCACTGAACTACAAGAGGTAGTTTAGTAGCTAAGAGCATGAGTTCTGAACTTAAATGACCTGGGTTCAATTCTTGACTCTGTCACCAGGGTAACAGAGGGGTTCTGTCATCCAGGCATATAACTTAATATTCTAAGTCTCAATTCATCATCTAGAAATAGAGTTGATAATAATATCAACCTCACAGGGCTCTTACAAGGATTAAATGAGATTACTGTGGGTTAGTCTGTAAAACCCTGAGTATGGTGTCACTCATATAGGAAACATTCAGTAAATATTATACTTAGACATGTCTTGGGTATGTGAATTCAGAAGTCTGTTTATATTAAATGCTCACTATAGAAAGGCAATTTATAGACTGAGTCCTCCAAAGGAACAAGTATTACCATATTTGAACTCAGAGTCTTGACCTCAAGAGGCTACAGAGAAATGTTTCTTCAGTAACAAACCAGGAATCACATATTGGAGGGCAAAATCTCCCTCAGCTTTCTCAGCAAGCCAACTCTACCTTAAATGTCAGGAGACCTGTCTCATTTACAGAGATATTTCTGGAAATCACCGACCATGAGTAGGTCCTCGGGATTCATTTTTCAAAAGTAGCGCTTTTTCAACCATTTTTAAAGTAGTAAGATGTGAATGTGAAACTTGGTAACAGGTTCATGTTACAAAAATGCATTAGAAGATGCAAGAACGGAAGGTGGGCATGGGGGAGGGTCTTTTTAACCTCCTCCTTCCTGCTGCATCCCCCACATTATGCTTACTCCCTTCATGGTAGAGCATGGATAGTCCTGAGCTCAGGAAAAGGAAAAATATGAGAACAATGTAGAGTCAACAGGCTGTAGTTTCCTCTTGAACCATTAGTCCATTCTGCCAGAGTCACAATTCAGAACATAAAGAACTATGTGAACAGGAAATCAAAGTTAGGAAGGCAAAAGGTAAAAAACGAGATCACACCACTGAAGAAAGGTAGTCCTATTTTCTCCTACACAAGAGACAACATAGTGCACAGACATCAAGCCTGGGTTGGGGACAGCTACTGGAACAAAATGTGCCTTAGGGTCAGAATTTTATATTAAAAAAACCCACTGGCATAACACTGGTCCATGTATCAGAAAGAGTTCAGCATTAAGAAGAGGCTTGTGTGCCAGCCGAGTGACTCAGTTGGTTAAGAGTTAGCTTGAGAGCACAAGTACTGAGCAACAGGGTCGCCGGTTCGATTCCCTCATGGGCCAGTGACGCTGTGCCTGAGCTGAGCTGCCGCTGAGCTGCCAACAGGTGGCAGGATGGCTCAGCTGGTGAGAACACGTGCTCCTAACAAGACTGCCTGTTCGATGGTGGGCTACTCCTGCCTGTAATTAAGACTGAACTCAGCACCTTGAGCAGAGCTGCCGCCCAGATGGCTCAGTAAATAGAGCATGCGCTCTTAACAAGGCTGCTGGTTCAACTCCCACATGGATGTTGGCTATGCCCACCCACAACTAAGATTGTAACACAGCACCTTGAGCTTAGAGGCCACAAGCTGCCGACAGGCAGCCAGATGGTGACTGGCGCCCTCCACAATGAAGATTGAAGAACAACAACTTGGCTGGTCCCCCTCCCCAATTCCCCAACACTGTTCCCCTCCCCTAATTCCCCAATTAAAAAATAATAATAAAATAAATTAATTAATTTTACAAAAAAAGTAAAAAGAAGAGGCCTGTGATCTAGGACTTCCCTCACAATGACCAGGCAGAGAGGCTTTCTTTGAAAGTTCCATCTATCCTCAAGACCATCTTTTCTACCCATATATGGTAGTATGGTGGTAGATTTTTCACAACTGGCTGGGAGTTAAGGAGATACTCTTATTGTTGTGTTTGCCAATTTCCATGATATAAATACTTTTTTCTTTTAAATTTTTTTACTTTTAAATTACAGTTGACATACAATATTATAGCAGTTTCAGGTATACAACATAGTAATTGAACATTTATATAACTTATGAAGTGATCACTCCAATAAATCTAGTACCTCTGACAACATACATAGTTATTACATTATTATTGACTATATTTCTTATGCTATACCCTATAGCCCCATAAGTATTTTGTAACTACCAATCTGTATTTCTTGATCCTTTACTCTTTTTCACCTACCCACCCAATACCCCTCCCATCTGGCAACCATCAAAATGTTCTCTGTGTCTGAGTTTGTTTCTGTTTTGTTTGTTTATTTTGTTTTTTATACTCCATATGTAAGTGAAATCATATGGCATTTGTCTTTCTCTGTCTGACTTACTCCACTCAGCACAGAACCCTCTAGGTCCATCCATGCTGGTGCAGAGGGCAAGGCTTTATTCTTCTTTATATCTGCATAATATTCCATTGCATGTATGTACTGCCTCTTCCCTATCCATTCATCCATTGATGGACACCCAGGTTGCCTCCGTATCTTGGCCATTGTAAACAATGCTGCAGTGAACATATGGATGCACATGTCCCTTCAAAGTACAGTCTTGGGTTTCTTTGAATAAATATCCAAACTGGGATTCCTGGGTCCATTATGGTCTCTTGTTATAGCCTTTATTTTAAACTATATTGTGTCTGGTATAAGTATTGCTACTCCAGCTTTTTTTTTTCTTTTGTTTCTCTTTTAATGAAATATCTTTTTCCATCCCTTTATTTTCAGTCTTTGTGTGTCTTTCAATCTGAAATGAGTCTCTTATAGACAGCACATGTAAGGGGCTTGTTTTCTTATCCATTCAGCCACCCTATCTTTTGATTGGAGTATTTATTCCATCTAAATTCAAAGTAACTGGTGATAGGTGTCTAGTTATTGCCATTTTATTATTCATATTTTGGATCTTTTCTTCTCCTTTTCCTCCTTCTTCTTCTTAAAGAAGTCCCTCTAACATTCCTTGTAATATCGGTTTGGTGGTGATGAACTCCTTTAGCTTTTTCTTGTCTGGGAAGCTCTTTGCTGGGAAGAGTACACTTGATTGTAGATCCTTGCTTTTCATCACTTTGAATATTTCATGCCAATCCCTTCTGGCCTGCAAAATTTCTGTTGAGAAATCAGCTGACAGTTTTATGGGAGATCCCTTGTAGGTAACTAACAGCTTTTCTCTTGATGCTTTTAAGATTCTTTGTCTTTAACCTTTGGCATTTTAATTATGATGTATCTTGGTGTGGGCCTCTTTGTGTTCATTTGTTTGGATCTCTCTATTTTTTCTGGCCTTGTATGTCGATTTCCTTCACCAGGTTTGGGAAGTTTTCCATCACTATTTCTTCAAACAGATTTTCAATTCCTTGCTCTGTCTCTCTTTTCCTTCTGGTGCCACTGTGATGTGAATGTTGGTGCTCTTGATGCTGTCTCTCAGGCCCCTTAAACTATCCTCATTTGTTTTTAATTCTTTTTTCTTTTTGCTGTTCTGATTGGGTGTTTTCTGTTACCTTATCTTCTAAATTGCTGATTCGATCCTCTGCTTCATCTAATCTACTGTTGGTTCCCTCTAATGTATTCTTTATTTCAGTTATTACATTCTTCATTTCTGACTGGTTCTCTTTTATGTTTTCTATCTCCATTTTTATGTTTCCTATCTCTTTGTTGAAGTTCTCCCTGAGATCACTGAGCATCCTTATAACCAGTGTTTGTAACTCTGCATCTGGTAGACTGCTTGTCTCCATTTTGTTTAGGTCTTTTTCTGGAGTTTTATTCTGTTCTTTCATTTGGGACATGTTTATTTGTCTACCCATGTTGACTGCCTCCTGATTTTGTTTCTGTGTATTAGGTAGGGCTGCTATGTCTCCCAGTCTTAGTAGAGTGGCCTTATATAATAGGTGTCCTGTGGGGCCCAGTGGCACCTGAGTCAGGTGCTCCAGGTGTGTCCTTTGTATGGGTTATGTGTTCCCTCCTATTGTAGTTGTGCCTTGATTGCTGTTGGCACATCAATAGGAGGGACTGACCCTCAGGCTGATTGTTTGGGAGGACTGGCTGTGACTACAGTGGATGAACTGTTGTGCAGGGTCTGACCCTATAGAGCAGGGTTCACTTTAGCAGGAACTTGGTGCTGCCCAGTCTGCCCTTTGGCTGTGTTAGTCTCAGAGGCAGCTGAGTGGTGTTCCAGCTTGGCGGAAGCCAGCCACCGGGTGTACCAGCACCAGGGCATCCTGGGAAGAGCCCCACTGCAGGCCAAGTTCAACCATAGTCCATGCTCTGCTCAAGTCCACTGGGCATGAGCCACAAAGCAATCCACAAATGGCCACCATTTGCACTAATTTTGATGTGCTTTAAGAGCCCACACAGTGAACCAAGGCCAGCTGATGCTTTTGCCATGTTTGAGGCTGCTCAGTAAGAGGTAGGGGCACACTGAGACAAGATGCTGCTTGTTTGGGGTTCGTGAACCTTCCAGAAGTTTGAGGAAAATTCATAGCATGAACCAAGATAGGCCATTTGTATGGAAAAGATACTGGAAGCAGCATGGGTGTGCCTGCAAGTTGGGTGGAGCAGGGTCTCAGGGAATCACCAGGGCACGGTGAAAGAAAGGTTAGCTAAGTTGATGAAGACTCAGATATGGTGGCGACCTATGTCTGCACCCTAGGAGTGGGGAGGGCACAATAAAGGAACAATGTTTTCTGCAGCACTTCTCTCTGGCAGAAAGCTGCCCCTCCAGCCCTCGCCCTGAAACCAGACAATTCAGTTCCTCCCTGTATTTCTCTGGCACCTTTCTTTGTTTCTTTTTTGGTTTTTTTTGGTTTTTAATCTTTTCTTTTTCTTTTTCTTCTCTTCCCTTTCTCTCTCTCTCTCCCTCCTTCCCTCCCTCTGTCTCTCAATCTCCCTCTCTCCCTCTCTCCCCCTCTCCCTCTCTCCCTCTCTCCCCCTCTCCCCCCCTCTCTCTCTCACCTTTCGAGATGCTGCCCCAGTGCTGGAACTCAGAGCAAGTGAGTCTACCAGCAAGTAAGTCCATGTGCAGGCCCTTTAACAAGAACACCTGGGATTCCAGCAGCCCTCGTCTCACTCAGCCACAATCTCTGCTTGTCTTCACATCCAGAGGTTGTGGGTGCTTCTCTTGCCAGCACTGGAATGATGGACTGGAGAGCCTGGTGTGGGGCTGGAAGCCCTTGCTCCTCAGGGGGATCCTCTGTAGCAGAGATATCTGTCCCGGTATTTAACCACCACACATGGGTGTGGAACTAGCCCGTTCTGTGTCTCTACCCCTCCTACCAATCTTAAGGTGGCTTCTACTGCATGTTCTTAGTTGTAGGACTTCTGTTCAGCTAGACTTCAGGAGATTCTTAATGATGATTGTTCTGTAGTTTTAGTTAATTTTGATGTGGTCATGAGAGGAGGCAAGCACAGCATTTATCTACTCCACCATCTTGACCAGACATCTATGTAAATATTCTCACCATTGCTGGTTTCAAGCTACCAACATGATATCACTGAACCAGAAGCTGAGAAGAGAATCACATAATCACCTCCTAAAACAGGTACAAGTTGACTATAGCAATGTCTAAACTGTGTTTTAAGGGGATGAAAACTGACAAACATCCTTCTTAAGTGTATGTGGTTGATGTAAAAGCAGTTTTTATATGACTTACTGTGAGAGTTCAAGCATTCCTTTAAGTACTAGAAGCAGAAACATAATTTCTAATCCACTTTCTATCTGAATGAAATGTTAACTTCTACCATCCATCTGTGCAGTTCCTCTTCCAATAAATGTGATTTTTTAAACTTTCTTTTCTCTTTTCAGTTCTACATCTGCTAGTGTTTTCCATTTGCCAGCTCCCAACATGTCCCCAATTACTTCTTTTTTATTTTATAGCCTTCATGCTGATGTTTCATCAGTTACAACTGCTGGGTTCCACTGAGCATTAACAGTCTATAGTGCCTCTAGGAGGCTACATAATTCACTAAGTATACCAAACCTTTTTGTCTCCAAAGAATATTGTTTAATATAAATAGAGTCGGAAGTTAATGTCATACAAAAGAAAGGTTTTTCCTTTGGAATTGTCAAAGAAACGGGGGAAAAAAAAAACCTTGATTCATGGAAGACTAGTTTACACACAGAAATAAGACATCACTTGCATTTAAGAAGCATTATTTCAATTGGCATTTTTTTTACTGAACAAAAAGTAAAAAGTTAATACATTTGAATGCATGAACAAGTTGATATTTTAACCTATTCAATCAAAATATTTTTCCTACAAGAAAAGAATGCTGAAACTACCTCGTGTTAAGCATAGAAACACTTGAAAACATAGTATACAATAGACCTCCAAAATTATTTTAGTAAAAAATAAAGTAATAGAAAAGATGAAGAAAAAAATTTCTTGTTCACTTTAATTCAATTTTTCTTATAAATGCATAATCATCCTCCATAAAGAGTTTGTGAATAATGAAATGGACAATCTACAAATTTCCAAGCAGGCAGGAAGAACCCAGAAGAAAATGCCTCCAAAACACTGAAAATCAAACCGCGCAACTCTACTAGTGGCTTAAAATGGTTTACTGTTTTTCAAAGTTTTCTAAAAATCATTCTGGCAAATAACTATTTAACAACTATCTTTTCTTCAAGCTGTGAACAATTAAACTATCAGGTTAAAACTGTCTAGTCAAATGTCCCATGTGTTAGGCCAGAGTTGTATGTGAAGGGGAGGATGGTGGAGCAATCAGAATTTTTAGGGAGGTGGGGGAGGGGCATGGATCGGAGGAACGCTAATCTCTGAAGGACATTTTAAAAATAATAACAGCAATATTTAATATATATGAAGTATCAAGCAACATAGTAGACCCTCAACATATATAATCATCTCCAGTCCACAAAACACTGTGAAGCTGGCATTACTAATCCAATTTTACAGTTAAAGCAATGGGACAGACGGTTACCACTCAGAGTATTACGGATGTGACCTGGATCCAGGGCTTAGCCCAGTCTTATTTTCAGTGGGTAGAGCCGGGGGTGGGGTTCACGTGGGTAAAGGCACTGGCCACCAGTTTTCATGCTGCAGCTTCTGATTTCCAATCTCACTCTTAGAAATCACCACTTTACCACCTTTAATAATGGTTAAAAGATGCTACTTTTGCAGGATAGGTGCAAAGGCCAAGCTGCTGCTCCTCAACTCCCGGTTCGCCCCAGCTATTCATTCACTGCAGTTGCACAGTGAATAATCTGCAGAGCTAAAATTCAAACCCAATTATGTCTGGCTCCAGAGGAGCAAAAATTTTAACATTCCAGGCCAAATGCATTTTGCCTCTCACAAGGAAAACAATAGTAGTGATTATATCAAGCTTTCAAATCTGTGGGTATATTCAGAAAAAGAAAAACCAAAACTTCTTATCTGCAGCTCCTTCTATGTACTTTTCAGCCAACTTGACTACCTGCAAAACTCTGCAGGCGGCCCTTTCTCCAAGATCAGAAGTCTTCCTAGCCCTTATCGCAGAACAAGCCTCCCGTTTTGGGTAAAGACCTGCAGGACCCATCCTATAATCCAACTGTTCTCACAGTGTGGCCCCCAGAACAGCAGCAGCAGAAGCAGCAGAGAGTTGTGTGTAATGCAAATGCTCAGGCCCTACATCCCCCTCGAACTACTGGGGATGAACCTCAGAAGCCTGTTTTAATAAGCCCGCCAGGTGACTGTGATGCCACCCGTGTTTGAAAACCACAGGGGTTTAAGAAATCTGTGCATAAGTTTCCTTTGGTCTATGGAGAAGCAGCCTGGCAACCTTTACCCCCTGCTCAGAGCTCAGCCTACAAAGCAGAGCCAGGCAGTATTCCTTCGGGAAACCTTCCTAGCTCCCAACCCCAGACTAGGTCAGGCACTTCTGTTGCCTGAGCTCCCATGCCACAATCCCAGCACTGCAGAATTAGACATTGGTTTAATGTAGAATGTCAGTCTCTCCAGCTAAATTGTAAGCTGCAGGAGGGCCACTGTATCTTCAGGGCAGAGCCTAGGGCTTGGCACATAGTAAGCACTCAGTAAGTGTCTCGTGAATGAGTAAATCATTAAAGCTCATAGGCCTCAAAGAGCTGAATGTGGCACCTATAGAATGTAAGAGTCCCACAGTTACATTGTCACTCATTCTTCAGTCAAACATTTATCAAGGATCTCCTTTAATCAGACACCACTCTAGGTACTAGAGTCCCTCAATGAACAAGGTAGAAAACAAAAACCAGAACAAAGAACTTATCTTCACGCCCTCTGGGTCTCATTTCTAGTTGGGGGAGATGAACAGTAAAACAAAATAAATAGTAAAATAATACATATAGCATCTTAGATGGTGATAATTGCTGTAGAGAAAAGCAGTCAAGAATGGAGTAGGGGGCCAGGCGAGTGGCGCATTGGTTAAGAGCTGGCTTGTGATGCCAGAGGGCCCCGGTTCGGATCCCACACATGAGGGCCAATGACACTGCCCTCTACAGCTAACATGCTGAACAACAGCTCAACCTGGAGCTGGGCTGCCGTGAGTCGTTGGCGACAGCGTAGGCTGCAGTGGGATGCCATGGGCTACCGTGTGTAGCCAGCAGCCAGCGTGAGCAGCCAGCAGCCGCAGTGAGCGGCCGTGCAGAAGCCGGCGACTGATCTGCCTCGCCCGGGAAGAGAGCAATGATGGTGCCAACTTGGGCCAGTGAAGCAACGTCCTCTACAACTAGACTGAAGAACTAAAGGACAGCAACTTGTCTGTTCCCCTTCCCCCAATTCCCCAATAAAAATTTTAAAAAAAAGAAAGAAAGAATGGAGTGGGGAATCCCGGGGTGCACACTGAGGGAGGCTGTGACTTGAATGGGGTGGTCAAGGTGGGCCTCGGAGGAGTCTTTAAAGATCTCAAGGTGCAGGAGCAGGCCCTACCCTACAAGTACCTGGGAATGTAACATATTGGGCTGAAGGAAAACGAGGGCAAAGCACCCTGGAGGAACAGCAGAGGGGCTAGGAAGGAGTGACCAAGGAAAACGTAGGAAATGAGCTCAGAGATCCATGGGGGGAGAAGTGGAAGGAGGGGGCCAATGACATTGAACCTGGTGGCCCCTGTTATGACTGCAGTCTCATCTCAGACAGAAATGAGAAGATTTCAAGCAGAGCAGGGGCCCTATAGGACTTATGCTATAACAGAATCCCCTGGCTTCTGGGTTGAGACTCAGCTGAAAGAGGCAAGGAGAGACGCAGGGAGGCCTGTTAGGAACCACTGCAATATTCTAAGTGAGAGCTGCTGGTGGCTTGGCCCCGAGTGGCAGCAGTGAGGGGACAAGGAGAGGTTGGAGGCTGGATAGGAGCCTAGACACCGCCATGGCTGTGCATACTGTGTTCTGCCACTTAACTGCTTGGCATGACACAGTTACACTCCCAGAAGAAATATTTTATATAAAAGGCCTGTATGGGTGAGATAAACATCTGAAACTCTTACCTATCCCCCAAATATAAAGTTAACAGGCAAATGAAATGCCAGGAAGATATATTTGCAATAATCACAAAAGGCAAAGGATTGGTTACCTAAAAATATGCATAGAAAATGGAGGCCCCTGACAGTTTTGTCTATCACCATTAATAGTAAGATTTTCTAAGAAGATCTGTTTTTATTTCCTATAAAATAAAATTTTACACATAAAAGGTATTCCAAATGCCTACAGTTGGTTGATTTGCAAAGAGGCTTTGATAACAAGAAATATAAAAAATGGGTAAAACATGGAACATAAAGGTTGTATGACCAACCATAAACTGTGTTTTAAATTCACTGATGCAAGTATTTACTGAACACTTCCTATGGACAAGGTGCTATACCGGAAATTAGGGGTTCACAAAGGTTCATAGGATTAATTTTTTTTATTTTAATTTTTTAAAAGAAAAATCAATAAATAAAATTATTTAATGCAAAGACATTATGGACCAAATAGACAATAATTAGAAAACAGAATAAACTCCAGCTGGAAAAGAAAGACTTTACAGGACCTATTTGTTAAATATAAAAGCAGACAGTGTGAGGCAAGGGGATAGATGGAAAACCTACGATTTTGAAGTGACACAGTCCTGATTCTAACCCCAGTTCTGCCAGTGACTGCCAATTACTTCTTGTGTGACTAGGCATGTGACTTAACACCCCCAATCCTCTATCTCCTCAGTTATAATGAAAGATAAAATGAAATATCTCTTAAACTTGTCAGGAGGGTTAAGTTACATAATTTAGCACGATTCCAGGCACATAGTTGGGATTAAATGAAGGTTATCATTCTTCCCTAATTTTTTCTTAATCTAACCTGCAATTTCTTATAGGCAATAGTTTCTCCGGGGCTGAAATATGCTTCTAATTATTCCATCAGCGACATGGCTTCATGAGGCTGTCCCACTAGCATGGGTCACATGTGGGCCTGTCCCAGCTGGGTGCTGTCTTTGTGGGCCAAAGAAATGATTATCCCCAAACTGCAGCAGCCATCATGTGAGACCTCTTTCATTTGTTGACTTCAAACCCTGCACTACTGGGATTTTAACTGACGTTTTAAGATGGAAAAGAATAATAAACTCTGCAGGCTCTCAAAAGGGAAACATTTACCTTGTGAAAAAAACAAGTTTTGGTTTTTTTTTTAATTGTCAGTGTTTATTCTGGAAGATTCAAGGTTATCTCCTGCCTGTTTTTCTTCCTCTCCAATGTTCAACTTGAAAGTCATTCGAAAGGTTTACTAGCATACAGAAGTACGGGCTCCATACATGCTTCCTACCTGAAATCCGTCCTTAGGAAAAACGCCGAGCTCCAAAAACTGTGACCTCCATAAATGCAGACGTGCAAGTACAAGGGGCTCAAGTGTGGCCTCACTGCACTGTGTCTGCAGCGCCACATCAGCAGATCTGCAATTCCCTCAAAGCCTCACAGCCCTCAGTGATTGTGAATAACAACATCTTTGAATCCAAAAAGACAATGACATCCTACAATCAACGTATTGATCTTGGAAAGCACCTGCCTCCTTAGTATTTTCTAGAACTGTCCTGTGTGTTCATCTACAACACGGCAGCCCCAATCGAAGCCACGGAGGCAAACATTCAAACCATGTGATTGCAGAGTGTGCGGCTGCCAATATTAAAGTCATTCCTGTTGTCGACCATGAAAATATTTAAAAGGTGACCCTCAGCACCTAAACACAGGCATGTTCTTTTTCAGCCCGGTTTTTGTTCTGGCTCTGGGCAACCTGAAATAATGAGAATGTGTGACTGCTTGGTGATGGATTGCACAGAGATGAAGGACCTCAAATGGATGAGAGCTTCAGAGCGTGTTTGAGCTCAGGAGTGAATGAGCCTGAATCCCTCAAACTGGCTCCACTCTGGAGCCCAAGAAAAACGATGAATCCCCTTTTTACACTACAGGGATCGGTTTGGTTAATAACCTTTTTGCTGCCTTAACACCGTTTGTGAACACCTGGACAAAAAAAAAAAAAACAAATCCAAAAGCAATATCTTTGAAGCTTAGAGAACCTGCATAGAATCGGGAGGAGAAAAGACTTGAACTTTGCATATCTCAGCTACTATATGCCTCTGCCCCTACACTTCATCAAGATGCTGCAAAAGTAATTAGGGTAATAAGTATGAAAAATGTTATACTTCTTGGAAAAACCAGTGCTTTAGATATTCAGTAAATGATATCTTGCTTCTGAATTTCCTTAGCAGCCTTGAATTCTTAATCATTCACTTATCCATTTAATCATTCAGAAAATTTTTATATCTTTACTTTTTTTCTGTGATTGCCTGGTAAATCATGCTTACTGTAAAATATTCAAATGAAACAGTATTGCATAAAGGAGGGAGTCTCTGGAAACCCCGGAAACATGTAAACATGTATATTTCTTTATCACTATATTTAGGCTCTACGCAAGGTGCCACGGAGTTTTCAAACCACATCCAACAGTACTCTACTGCTCAAAAACAACATACTGGGGTAAGAGAGAAGGGAACCCTAAAAATAACTACAATGCAGTATAAGAAGCAATGCGAGCCATAGGCAAGATATAAAGAAATGCTACAGGAAGTCAGAGAAGGAAGATATTATTTCTAGTAAAGTATGTCCAAGGAAAGCTTCTTCCTTTGCAAAAAAGAACCTCTGTTTCCGACACTTCCTATAACTTCATGAGTCATGTTACTCGTGAGTCCTGCTGCTCTGTGCTAGACTTCCGCCATGAAGATCTAAGAGCTTACATATAAAATTCTCAATTCCACTTTCTTACCATTTCCCCAAAGAGTCAGCAGTTCTGAATTCACAGCATGCCGCTAAACAAGGCAAACATGAAAGAAATTATTTGATCATTAGTCACTTCCCATTATCATTGTTCATGGGAATCGGGGAAAATATGAAAACAGTAAGACTGGAAAAGGGCAGGTGTTAAGTTCCCTCTGCCCCTTTCAAAAAAAAAAAATTGGACAAAATAAGTAAGGCCTAAGTGAGGAAGGCATATGAGAGCCACACCAATGTGGGAGCACTCCACACACATTTAACACTTAATATATAAGCGCTGGATGGAGGGGTGTGTAGGAGAAAAGTGAGTTTGAAATACATAAAAGCTGTGCTTACGGAACAAACCCAAACTTATAATACATCTAGGCAGGGAGATAGTTAAGAAGAAAAGAGCCTGCAGACCAAGGGTCACAGAAAGCTCTGTCTCTGACCAGCTGGGAGATCTAGAATGGGACACAACCCAGTGGGTATCTGGAGTCTCATCGTTAAAATAATAATAATGGGCCGGCTGAGTAGTTCAGTTGGTTAAGAGCATGAGCTCTGAGGAACAGGGTCGCCGGTTCGATTCCCACATGGGCCAGTGAGCTGCACCCGAGTGAGCTGCCGCTGAGCTGCCAACAGGTGGCAGGATGGCTTAGCTAGAGAGAGCATGTGCTCCTAACAACAAGGTTGCCAGTTCAACTCCCACATGGGATGGTGGCTACACCCACCCGCAACTAAGACTGAACGTGACACCTTGAGCTGAGCTGCCACCCGGATGGCTCAGTGGTTAGAGCGTGCGCTCTTAGCAACAAGGTTTCTGGTTTGACTCCTGCAGGGGATGGTGGGCTATGCCCACCCACAACTAAGATTGAACATGGCACCTTAAGCTGAGCTGCCTTGAGCTGCCAACGGGCAGCTGGATGGCGACTAGACTTGGAGTTGAGCTAGCTGTGCCCTCCACAACTAAGATTGAAGGACAACAACTCGGCTGTTTCCGCTTCCCCAATTCCCCAATAAAAAAATAAAATAAATAAAAATAATAATAATAATAATAATTAGTAGTCTTCTATGAGGCTCAAATGAGGTAATATCTTTGAGAGCATTTTATAAAACACACAGGGTTAAGGTAGTTGACCTAAGTTCCAATGAAAGGTTTGTAGATTCAGAACATAAATCTAGATTTTCCAAATGACCAGTCCCAAATGGCCACTTCCGGGGACGCATGTAAGTGGGAAGGATTTAAATAACTCAATAAATAAAAAACAATACCCCCTTAAGGATGAGGACCACGTCATATCCCCTTTGTTGCCCCAGCATTCATTCAGTGCCTGGCAAAGACTGCAATACTTAGGACCCTGGGAGGCTGACCCGATCCCTTTCCTACTCTGCGTTCCTGCTCCTTAGCAGCTAATAAGGGACAACTATTATCTGCTGCATTTTCAGTGGACATCAGCATCAGAAAACTGTCATCTTGAGGACAAAGTCAGATGGCAGACATTCTCTTAGCACCCGTCTGTGGTTGTCATTTACACACTTCCCGTCCTGAGCATACTCAAGTGAAGGCCATAGCAGCCTGTCTGCACTGAAGCCTCCCGACACTGACGTCACTAAACACTCCTTCCAGCCTCGCTCAGGGCAGGGTGCCTGGGTGGGCGCTGGACCTGGGAGGTGGCCCAGGCACCAAGCCATCTTGGCAAGCTTGGGAAGTAGCAGCCCACTCTTGGCTCAAGGCCGCTGCCATGTGCCTGATATTTATCAGAACAGAACAGAAGCCCCACGCTGCCATGCACGTCACAGCAACATCTGACAATTTTGAAATTTAAAAAACAGATTTCTTTGTTAAAGGGATATAAGCCAGGCCTGGAAAATGAATTCTGTATAGGTTATTGGTGTAATATCATTAAAGAGCTTTACAGAACTCAGTCTTCTTTTCTTGGTATCAGAGGAGGAATGACAAGAGAACTGGCCAGCAGCTGCCCAGGGTACCCACCTAGAAGAGGTGCTGAAGTATCCCCAGGAAAGTAACACAGTGAAGAAAACAGCAAAACAGTATTTATCAGAACTTTCTTCAAGAAAGGACTTGTGTTTAATTGTGGGTAATACTTTGATGAGACAACTGAGGTGGGAGTCGGGGTGGCATGCTCTGTAACAAAATAAGCTCAGTAAAATGTCTTCATGTAGGCTGTGGTCAACAACCAGAGGACTTTTGTTTTCCGAGCTGGGTATGGAGCCCAGGACACTGCAATCTGTCATCATCCTTCTCTATAAGCGCCACTGCTGAAATCTGTTATTTCACTTGGTTGTTAAAGGGACACCAAATGATTAGTCTGCTTGCACCACCTAAAAGTCTTGGTCAACACCTGCGGTATATATTTTCAAGCCCTGGGAAGAGAGAGATGAGCACAGCACAACCCTGATCCCAGAGGAACACGTTCTAGAAAACTAAGTTAATATCAGGCAAACAGATGGGAGCTCTATGAGAGAAATGTGCAAATACAAATATGGGGACACAGGTCAACAAATACAGTGACAGATGAACATGCTGAATGTTTAAATAAAAAATATTTATTACAGTAAAAGACACATTGCCATTATTCCCCCTCAAAATACACCCCCTCGCTTCGAACACACTTATCCCATCATTCTTGCTGCTTTCTGAAGCAGTTCTGGAAGTCCTCTTTTGTGAGTGTCTTTAGTTGTACTGTTGTGGCTGCCTCTATGTCCTGAATCATTTTGACTTTGGGGAAGTCACACGGTGCCAGATCCTGTGAATGAGGTGCATGAGGACACACTGTAATGTTTTTATTTGACAGAAATTGCCGTACCAGAAGCGATGTGTGACATGGCGCCTTTCTATTGTGATCACAAACTACGGTCACTGCTGCTGCTAAGTGCCATCCAACAGAAAGACAGGGATCTTTAATACGGGAAGTGGCGGCATTGAATCTTAGTAGCAGTGTGTGACAAGTTTCAACTTGTTTGGTGCAGTCAGTTGGATGTGAGCTACAGTTGAGAGAAGGTGTGTTTTAAAGTGTGCCGTACGTCATGGATCACGAACAATGCATTAACATGAAATGGGCAAACGGTTTCATCCTCCATCATGACACACATTGTGGTCACACGTTGCTTCTGGTACAGCAATTTCTGTTGAATAAAAACATTACGATGTGCCCTTATCCACCTTATTCACTGGATCTGGCACCATGTGACTTCTGGCTCTTCCCCAAAGTCAAAATGACCATGAGAGGTAAACATTTTGAATCAATTCAGGCACTGAATTGAACAAGCACTTTCACAGGTATGGCTCACTGTAGAAACTCAAAAATTATTTCTTGAAAGCAATGGCTGAGGGAAGGATAAAACAAAGGCTTCTCTACTGTAATAGCAGGTAAATGGTAAGCTCATTAACTAAGCTAGGGCACGGAAAAGGAGGAAGAGGTGACAATGGGGAGAAGAAAGTGAATTCCAGCTTGAATATATGGGTTGGAAATATCTGCAAGAATTCCAAACGGAGATTTCCAATAGGCTTGAGCTCAGGAGAGTCAATGTGGAAATCACTGGTTTAGGAATCACCCCATAGCTGAATAGGTGAGAGTTACTGCTTTACTCAGGTTGAACATATAACTAAAAAAAAAAAACCAACAATTAAAAAAGGAGCCTTGGAGGGCTGGTCGTGTGGCGCGTTGGTTAGGAGTTGACTTGGGACGCTAGTTCTGAGCAGCAGGGCCCCAGTTCGGATCCCACATGAGGGCCAGTGACACTGCCCCCTCCGGCTAAGATAGTGAACAACAGCTCAACCTGGAGCTGGGCTGCTGTGAGTCGCCAGCGACTGTGTAGGCTGCAGTGAAGCTGCAGTGGGCTGCCATAAACTACCGTGTATAGCCGGCAGCCAGCGTGAGCGGCCGGCAGCCGCCATGAGCTGCCAAGAGCTGCCGTGAGCAGCCGTCCAGTGTCCAGAGACCGATCTGCCTCACCCGGGAAGAGCGCAATGATCACAATACCAACATTGGCCAGTGAAGTATTGTCCTCCACAACTAGACTTTGAAGAACAAAAGGACAGCAACTTGTCTGTTCCCCTCCCCCGATTCCCCAATGCTGTTCCCCTCCTCCAATTCCCCAATAAAATCTTTTTTTTTAAAAAAAAAAGGAGCCTTGGAGAAAGTTAAATGTAGCAACAGCTAAATAAGCCAGCAAAAAACACTAGAAAAGTCTGAGAGCCAGAAGAACCAGGAGAATTAAATTTCAAGAGACCAAGCGAGGCAGAGTTCAAGAAAGAGAAAGTCCAATATTGGCAACGGGTGGGAGTTGGCTAATAGAGGTGGACTTTGTTATGCAGGCCATGATGTCTATTTCTAAGGCATAAGATTTCTGTACTTCCAGAAAAAAAGTCTAAAAGAACAACCAATGATGAGGAGAGAATGTGTGGAGAGAAGGAGACTAAAAAACATGCAAGAGAAAGGGAATAATTCATTCTTTCACTCATTCAATAAGTAGTCGTTGAGGTCCTACTATAAACTGAGCACTCCACATGGGAGGTGTAGCAGTACACAAGATATGATAGTCACTGAGCCCAGAGGATGTAAGGGGGACAGGATGGAAATCAAAGAAGAGTCTGGCCTTGAAAATCCATGAGACATCTCTTCCCTCAGAGCTAGGAAGGCAGGAGAAACATTCCAAGGCTAAAGATTACCTGGGCAAGGCCTAAAAACATCAGGAGGCAGGAGATTTCAGGGCTGACATGGGCTGGGTTTCCTTGAAGGCAGTCTGTGACAAGGGTTTAGGTGCAGGAGCTGATTTGGGAGCTGGTTCCAGGAAGCAGGGAGGAGGGAATACAGAGTAAGACAGGAAAGGAGTAAAATCCAATAGAAAGGTACATTATCAAGTTTGCCACTTAGAGCAAGGGGCTTGATTTGGCCAGGACCTCCTAAGAAGTATACAGAATGCATCCACAATTATGCACCCAAAGAATGAAAGGCTGAAGCACTTGTTCACATATTCAAATGCCGAGTGGTTGATGTAGTCCTGAGGGCACATCCTCCCCCCCCCAACTTCCAGGCCCTTCTATGGCCCAGGCCAAGCAGGCCCCCACCCTGAGAGATGATCCTGGGGAAGAAAGCAGTGGGTGCTAGAGGTAGGAAGCTGACTTCAACAAAACTTGTCCCCATAGTTGCAGTTGAAATCGGAGACAGGGAGCTGTGTCAGTGGCCACCAGAGGACGCTGCCACAAAGGTAGTGTTGGTAAAGGTGGTAAAGGTGGAAACGACTAGTCATTCAGCTTTGGCTGAGAAAAAAGGGAAGGAGTCTAGGAGGCCATGGCTTGAAATTTTTTTCTAAGGTTTTAGCTTTCTTGCAATGCTTTTAGTCTCTTTATAAAGAGATGAACTTAGGGACGTATCTGTAGCTCAAAGTTAAGATCATAAAGAAGGCTTCGCTCCTGAAGAACAAGGGCCACAATACTAACCGCTGATATTTATTAAGCATTTATTATGTGCCAGGCACTTGCAGCATCATCAAACGAAACATCCCTGTAGCTGTATATAGTAATAACTAGTATTGTCTGCACTTTAAAAGGATGAAACTGAGGCTAAAAGAGTTTTTAAAGTGTTTAAGGAAAAACCTACTTCATTTTTAGTATGTGTCAATAACCTACACTGGCATACTTGTGTCTAAACACCACACACACACACACACACACACACACACACACACACACACACACACACAGGAAAATCCGATATGAGGATTTCCAGAGAATACAGTTTACTTAGCTTCTTTGTTCATTTCTTCATTATAATAGATAATATAAAGCACTTCTAGACTCTTTAATGAACGTACTCTAATTTTTTTTTATTTACATTTACCAATTGATAGATGTCTTTTCTGCAAATATACAAGACCAGGAATGAAGAATATAAGGACTTTTGGATACAGAGACTGGAGCAAAAACAAACAAAATACCACCCAAACCACAGACCTAAATTAAGTATACCAAGCATCCTAAAGGGGCAAAACTAAAACCTGTAAGGACTTTATGAACTCATTACAGACCACAATGTGCATCTGATTGCAAAATTATCTGCATCTTTAATTTGAAGGTTCATGATCATGCTGGAGGTAGGAGTCAAAATTTAACTTAAGAACAATTTGGAGCAATCACCCCTATTTTATTTAACACAGGAGCAAGGAGGGAAAGAGAATGACAGAGAATACCCACGGAAAGCCACAGGCAGGAAAAGCAGATGTGATCACATCATGGACACCCTGGGGACTGGCGTGGGGAGGCTGGTTAGGCAATCGGCCCTCCTGGAATGGAGCTGGTTTGTAATTAGTTTATAGGCTGTGGAGGCTCATATCATTAAAAAGATGACAACTGGACACTTGCCACAATCAAGATATTGTTTCATAATCAAATTAACTCGGCTCAAGAGCTTGATTTGGAGCTGTTTATGGTCAACCATCACATGGCTTTCAGAGTACTTGGTGCATAAGATACAAAAAGGAGACTAGGTGAGTACTGCACAAACATGCATTAGGCACATGAAGATGTGGTCATTTGTTGGCCACAAAGCACTTATGATGGGGGCAGGGGAAGGGGCACGGTGAGTTCAGAAGAAAGGACTCAAAAAACCCTCCATCGATCCTCAAAGAACTGAATACACTTTTCATCGAATAATCATAGTAAACTCACACGCTTTAAAATGTGCATGGGTAAACACCAGCGGAAGTGCTACACCAGACCTCTGGCTGCTCCAAAGCAGAAATCTTCAGGTCACGCATCTTCGCTTCCCCAGAACTTAATGCACTGCCTGGAGCGGTGTGGGTACTCGGGGAAACTTGTGTCTTTCTCATGCTGTTAGAATAATTAGGAGAGGACAGCACAGAAACCTAGAAAACCGTTTTGATCTACTGGGAAGTGAAAATGATACGTAGATGGACTGCAACCATGTATAAAAATAGGCATGTTTTATTACTACCAGAAGATAATGTGCAAAAATAAAAAGGGGAGTGTTGGATGTCGGGATTCTGCATGTGGAGGTTTTTTTCCTATAAATTTCTTTAATGTTGTCAGAAAGTTATCTTTTCCACTTCAAAATCTAGTCTGCAAAGGTTTTGCTATTGGAGGGAGGGGCAGAACCCAATAACGAATGAACTGCCAGCTTATAGAATCAGGTTCAAACTCCACAGCTTAGCACTGGAAACCTGTTATGGTCTGGTCCAGCCAAGAACTCCACTTGTGTATCCTACCCCTCCTTCTTCCTCTTCTCCATCACACTTAAGTGCTTGCCCTTTCCAAAAGTTAACACAGATTTCACTTTTTTTTTTTTTGCACACACCGTGCTCACTACCTAGAACACTCTCCCTCCCATCCATTCTTCATATAGCTAAATCCTACTCATTTTCCAAAAATAACTCAAACTCCCCCTCTGTGAGAAGCCATCCCTGGTTCCCCACGCCTTACTCATCTCTCATTTTTTTGCCACTCCTCTGTGTTTCTATAGCAACTTATGTTTATACCTCTCTCAGAGAGCTCGTCACACTGTGGCTATCTGGAGCTACAAAAACCAATGGATGACTCAGTCTTTTTTAACCAACTGTGACAATGTGGTCACTTCATCAACACTCTTTTGGTTACAAGGAATAGATGCCCATTGAAACTACTTTGTACACAAAAAAAGGGTATTTATTTATCAGGACACAGAGATACTTCTCCAAGCCCAATGGTAGAAAGTGCAGTCTGGACCCTAAAGCCAGAAAGCTCCAGAATACAGAATCAAGGCAGTTGCTCTCTTAGTCTTATTCTTTCCTTCCCTTCCTCCCTCCTTGCAGCCTCACAGTTATTTAACCTGCAGTCTCCATAAGCCTGTGTTATTCCTTCTTCTCTCACACAAAGACAGTTGTATAGTGGCTAACGGCCTAAGCTCATGATACCTGGGTTCATGCCTGGCTCTGTCACCACCCAACTATATGACCTTGGTTAAATTACTTCACCTCTCTGGGACTCAGTTTCCTCCTCTATAAAATGGAAATGAGAAGAGGAACTACCTCATAAGACTGATGAGCATTAGTGAATTAATCTAAGACATGGCTCTCCACAGCTTCCAAGTTTACCTGTCTACTCAGCCTATCTACAAAGTCTCAGTCCCAAGTTCAGCTTCTGGGAAAGACAATCTGACGGACCCAACTTGAGTCAACTGTGCATCCTTGATCCACTGAAGCACGGCCATGGGAGCCACATTACACAGCTCAAACATGAGCTCCAGGGTCCACCCTTGAAGGTGAGAGTTGGGGGCAGTTCTCAGAGAAAGGGGCCATGGGCCAAGCAGACGCCACAGACAAAAGCCTGCTTTAGCCACCACCTGTCCTCTCACCCACCATGCAGCCACGCTTGTGGGCCCCCTTGGATCACAGCTGGGCCCCTTCTCCTCAAAGCCCTGCACGCGGCTCTGATTTAAAACACGCAGTTGCCTATCTGCCTGCAATGGCACGTAAGGGAGCCCCACACGCTGGCGCTTAATAAAGGCTTAATGGTAATGATGGTGGCAGTGACAAGAATGACGATGGCACAACAGGCCACGCCATGGGCTGCTATTGCTTCCCTGCAGTTGGCTGCTGGACGCCATGGCTTGATGTTGAAGTCAGCACATCCTTCTAACTCGGCTAATGGGGCCCAGCTCTGGGGCCCACCCTCATCAGCTCCATCCAGCTGCTGCTAGATAGATTTATACCCCACAAAGCCATTGTCACACAGGGTTTCCTCCTCACTGCCAGGGTTTGAAGAACATAGGCACAGCATCTGATACCCAAGAGACGAAAAGCCTCCAGAGAAAATGCACCATTTGACTTTAAACTGTGTGTCGCTGTTCTAGCATTTCCAAATAAATGAGATCAACTGGGGGAGTTGCATCTTTAAAATAAAAAGAAAGCTACCACAGCCCTGAGCTCTAACCTGGCCCATAAATGAAGCTCTATTTGCAACTCTACATCACACTTGTTTTTATCCTAGTGTAATCCCTTCAACAAAATACAAGATTTGTAGACCATTCACACACATTATCTTATGTGTTTCTCTAAATGCCCTGGTGGGCATTGCTGTCCTCTTTTTCACAGAGGAGAAGACTGAGGCTAGGAAAGGTTATGACAGTTGCCTAAGATCATGTGAGCTGAAAATGGCAGAGCCCTAATTAACCCCAGATCAACCAGGACCATGCCCATGGTGCTTTCTCTGCCCTCCCCCTGCTGTCAATTGCTTTCCCGAATTTTCATCCAACAATCATCCTCTCGGAACTATTTGTGTGGACACATTTGAGCACTGGTGTTCTGTGGCAGGCTCTGTACCCACCCCACCCAAAGGTAATCAGGTTCAGATATTTAGCTTCCATGTAAGATGTCCTTTGAAGAAATGAAGCAGTGTGTTACCTTACTCCTTTCACCACCACCACCTCCACCATCATCACATTTATTTAACACTTCCTGGAGACCAGACACTGTGCCAAGTGCTTTATGAGCATTATCTCAGGTAACCCTCAGAGCGATGAGGTACTTTTATGACCAACTCTCCTTTTTCACAGATCAAGAAATTTAGGCACAAACCCATTAGCCTTGCCTAAGGTCACACAACAAGTAACCTGGTAGGTATCCAAAGCAAGAACTATCTAATTCCAGACTCTTAACCACCGTTACTAGTGCTTAGCAAAATCAATTGCAGGACCAGCAGCAAGAGCTCAGCACTGCTCTCTTTCATAAAAATATTCTGCCTTTGAAGTTTTAGCTCTCAGTGATAAGTAAAATATACTAGTAACTACCTCAAATCCTTTCTAAAAGCAAGCAGGAAAATAAATAGCAGGGATTTCTTTTAAGGATTTGAATTGCAGGGTACGCATGTAATAGACACTTCAATAAATTTTGCTATAGCACGGAAAGCAATCTCATTTTCAAATGGTGACTCCTGGCTCATGTACATGAGGCATTATAATCATCCGAGTGGGGCTTATGGTACCCCATGTAAAGGAATGCTGGTCCTTTAAGTGGGTTTGAATAACAAGAGCAACCCCAAGTCAGTCACATCACTGAGCAGCCAGTGGGAGGCCGGAATTCACTTTTAGAAAATTCATCTGAAAAAAGACTCAGAACATGACAGTGTTTACTCACAGAACAAAGACAACCTGAATATTTAAATCATCACCAGCTCTGTGGTTAAAGACCTTCACCACCTGTGTGTACAAGAAAAGGAGCAGAAAAGCATAAAAGACAGTGAGAGACGGTGCAGTTGTCAAGGGCACTTCGGGGACAAGCAGCCCTGGGTGGGAGTCCTGATGACGTCCTTCGCCAGCTCGGTGGCTTTGGGCAAGGTCCCTACGCACTCTCTCTGGTTTGGTCATCCATCACATTTGAATAATAGAGGCACCTATTTAATAAGATTTCTACACTTAATAAACAACAACTATGATAATGATGATGATGATGACAACGACAATGACACCAGCAAAATGATATCTGTCTGCTTTTACTACTAGGAACATGAGTGGATGGGGAACAGGCAAGTTTAGCACAAAAAGAGCATCCTCCTCTTTTTCTAGCTTTTGTTTGGAAACTCTGCACGGCTCATCTGTGTCAAACCCTGATCTCCTTGCCAGTCACTACGTCGCTGCTGTTAACAGACAAAAGGCATGCTGCTTCTCTTCCCACCTGGGGGAGAGCTGAACAAGTGGTCACTTCTTGGCTTCCTCTGGGGCAAAAAGTCATTAGAAATTATTAATCTTAATGTAAGGAGACTCTACTTTCTATATATTATTGCAGCCAATGACAGCTGGCTTAATTTGCAAAGTTTCACAACAGGGCCCAAAACACAAGGCCCATTGACATATGACAGTATTACTGATTCACAGTGTAAACACTGGAACCATCTAGTTCAGTGCTGTTATTGCTTGCTTAGGGGACATAGAGGAGAAATAGGGACAAGAACGAGCATTTTGAAAGCATCAACAACAGTACACCAGGCAGAGAACTAAAGCAATAGACACAGCTCTAGGTCACTGGATCTATAATCCAAATGTAGCTGACAAACAAGACACAAATGTGAGAAAAGTACAGAATATGTAAGGAGACACTTTCTTCCATTATCCTTATCAACTAAGAATATCTGAAAGTTTGCAACAGCAGGCGAGGGTGCATATATAACCAGCAGTGACCATGTCACCACTCTGCTGCGACTAAGCATGCAAATGAGGAGATATACAGAACAGCTTCGATCATAATCAAAGGGAAGGGGCAAGTTCCTTGAGGGCAGGAACCATGTGTGTCCTTGTAACCGATGTATTCCGGCACCTAGTACAGAGGTTAATAAGAAGAAAATATGCCATCAAAGTGCTGAATAAATGCCAGGACGTATGGATGCATGCTGGATGTGACTGCAATCAAATCCCAAAGACCTTGAGGAGTCACACTGGTCTCCTCACTCACCTAGAAGAATGTCCTACCTTGTTGGTCATTACCACCACTGACAATAATGAAAACACAAGTCCATAACAAAATACTATTTAAAATATGCATAGCATACCAAGTCATTAAAAATAGACTCAAAGAGAGAAGATTTTACACCAAGACACTAGGGAGCATCATTACTTTGAAATGTCACTTTCCACTTTAATTAGTATGCTCTAATGATAAGTATATGTCATTCTTATCTAATGAAAGTCTTGAATGCATATGGAATCTGGGTCACAGCCCTCTCTGGGAGGTACAGGAACGTACAGAGAACAAACGGAATGCATGTGTTGATGTCAACTGGCTTACTTATCTTTATTAATTGCCAAAGTTTCAAGTTTTAAAATTTTGAGAATAAATTTGTTCATCACACCGAGCCATCTAGGCATAGCAACGTAATCTCCTTTTCCATTTTTCAAAACAGCCTAAACTGTTTTAGGGACCCATGAAGTTCCCAGTGATCTCTTTCAAGCAGAATCTCTCAGAGGTATCACTAGGAACAGGACCACCTGCGTGGAGGCATCTTTTTTTTTTTTTTTTAAGATTTTATTGGGGAATTAGGGGAGGGGAACAGTGCTGGGGAATCTTTTTAATAAAGACATCGCTCACAGGGAAACTTATAGGGCTGTCTTGCTTCCTTCCACCTATTTTTGGCACTTTTTCCAAGCAGAATGTACTCACTCTTGGGAGCTTCAAAGACACTGATAATGGACTTCTTTTTTAAAGAGAAGTCTTAGTTGTCTGCTCCTTTCATTCAGCAGTCAGCATATAAAAGGAGCAGAGTGGTACAGACAAATGCCTCCAAGCGGCTTGTTGTGGCAATATCAGATCAAGAATCCTGGAGCCCAGAGAGATAGCTGATAGTTCATTTGAATGTCAATGCCAAGCACTGTCCCCCAGGCCAGTACACCAAAGCAGCAAGAATGTGTCTCAGAAACAGAAAACAGAAGTTGGATGTGGTTACAAATTCCTTTTTACAGTTTCTGGAAAAAAAAAAAATTAAGAACTGATGTTCTCTGCTTTGTGTTCCCCAGATTCGGTCAAAATTGGAGGTCATTTACAGTTTCATCCATTGACTGGCCCAGAACAGACTTCTGTTTTCTCAGGATTGTAAAGGCCGTGTCAGTTCTCAAAAGCTGTCAAGCATGTTCACCAAGCGTTTAACCAGCTCCCAGCTATAGCTTGCTAGGTTACCCAGGGCTTCGTTTTGTGGCAGATCTGCGTCACCAAGATGACTCTAGGTCAGCCTTGTTTTACTATGCAGGTTTCATGCACATCAGCTAATTCGCACACCGGAAGGACCAAACCACCTACCCAGCCCCAGGCACTCGGCACCTTCCCAACTGCAGAGCAATTTCTCAGGGGGAGTCAAAGCTTCACTCAGTTTTCAGAGAAATGGCTCATGGAGATACTATCTTAAAATGCTTTCTCTTAAAAAAAATTTTTTTGAACAAAGACTTACATGCTGTGTTAAAATAGAGTGGTGGTGGCTTCCGATTATATCTTTATTCCCATTTTTTGTTTCACTTTTCAGTATAGAAAATACCATGTTGCTCTCTCTTCCAATTCCCTTTTCTTCCTGATGCTAAAAGTTGAGTCTGCTGAGTCAAAAGCAGCGTTAGTATTAAACTTCCATCTTTTATCTCCCCAATACCTAAGAACAATGTGACTATGGATTATTTTGTGCTACGGGTGCGCTCCTGAGAACTACATGCAAAACCAACCAAGGCAATGGTGCATTTGAATGTGACTCTTGTACTGAGGTGGGAAAAAGATACTGGGGTTCTAACCTGCTGGATCACCTTTCCTCCTCTTAAAATGGGGGGGGGGGATTCTCCCGCTCGTCTCTGAAGTTCTTGTGTTGTCCTTCCATGCCTCATGGTACAATATGAAGTCATGCAACCATTAAAAATGACATTGAAAGGGAAAATGATATTTATAACATTTAAATCTCTTTAAAATGAAAAATTATTTCATAAATTTTCTGTAAATTAACTTCTTTCCATGAAGACTTGTTTTCATTAAGATTTTCTTAAAACATACTAAGTCAAAAGGGGTGATTCAAACACATCGGAGCAATTGCTAACATTTAAAATTAAGCTGTTGAAAAATAATATATTCTTTTAAATGATAAAATTAGGCTGTTGGCCTTTAAAGACCATATTTTAGTGGGGAAAATAGATCTCTGAGGCACAGCAAAAAAAAGGCAAAATATTAACTTCCTAAAAGACTTTAAAAAATGTGGATTTAAGCTTTTTCTTCACTACCCTACTGAAAATTAATATATACCTTATAATGTATTTAAGAATTTCATTTCTTTTCCCAATTCAAGGAGTATTTTAACTTTAGTAAATTTCATATTTGTTTCTCAATTGCACTGACTATTGCCCCTCACTTCCTGCAAAGTGACAAAATTAATAGCCTAACCAATCATGAAGTTTCAGGTTTGAGGGAAAAGACCCCAACTAGTTTTTAAATGACAATAATACATAATTTCAACAATTCATTCTATATAAAAGAAATACTTCACAGATAGAAATCATCCAACCAATTAACAAGGAAAAGTAAGATAAAAAATACATTAAGTGACATAATGCTTGAGAAGAATTATTGGGAAGAAAAAATTTGGTACAATTTTCCAATATTTATGCATAATGTATGCATGTATATATGTATGTACATTGTATTAGTATAATATATATGCCACATAATATCTACAGTGCATGCTTAGTATGTATGTGTTATGTACATTGATTACACAATTAGAAAACCACTGGTTGTTTGACATTTCTAAACAGTTATGATACTATAGAAGAAGGATCTTTGACCAGTCTTGATCTTGTCATTATTTAGCATTCAGATGTGACAAGAAAGTCATCCCTAAAAAGAATTTTCTGCAGATCGATTTTTGGAGTTTTTAGATTGAGAAATTTCATTCTTTTCTGTTTAAGTAGTGCAGTATTAGTCGAGTAAACTATTACCATGCTAACATAACAAATGAATTGTCTTTTCTATTCCATTGCCAATGTGATTTTCTTCTTACAGCTTTACTGAGATATATTTCACCTACTATAAAATTCATCCATTTAAATTGTGCAATTCATTAGTTTCTAGTATATTTACATAGTTGTATAACCAACACCACAATCAAATTTATAGTATTTCATCACCCCAAAAAGAAACCTAGACCAACTAGCAATCACTCCCCATTTCTCCTTAACCCCTCCACCCCCTAGGAAACACTAAACCACCTTCTGTCTACTGATTTGCTTATTCTGGACATTTCACATAAATGGAATTACACAGTATGTGGCCTTTTGTGTCTGGCTTCTTCAACTTAGCGTAACGTTTTCAAGGTTCATTCATGTTGTACCATGTCAGTACTTCATTTCTTTGTAAGGTTAAATAATATTCCATCATACAGATTTACCATATTTGTTTATCTGTTCATTGTAGGTGGACATTTGATTTTTTTCTGCCTTTTTGCTGCTGTTAACATTCATGTACAAGGTTTTGTGTGTGTATGTTTGCATGTATATAGAGATATATTAGATATAGATATAGAAATATATATATTTTTTCAATTCTCTTGGGTATATATATACCTAGGAGTAGAATGGCTGGGTCGTATGATAACTCTATGATTAACATTTTGGGGAACCAGCAAGCAGTTTTCCCAAGTACAATAGCTGCATCATTTTACAATGCTACCAGCAACATCTGAAGGTTGCAATTCCTCCATATCCTCACCAACACTTATCATTGTCTTCTATATTTTAGCCATTCTGGTGCATACAAAGTGGGATGTCATTGTGGTTTTGAATTGGTTTGACTTGATTTCCCGAATGGTGAATGATGCGCTTATAAATCATTTGTATGTCTCCTTTGGGAATATACCAGGTCAGGTCCTTTTCTCATTTTTCAATTGGGTTATTTGCCTTTTTATTATTGAGTTATGAGAGTTCTTTATATCTTTATACAAAGTCCTTTATCGGAGATATGACTTTCTCCCATCCAGGCGTCATCTTTTCACTTTCTTGATAGTGTCATTTGACACACAAAAGTTTTTCATTCTGATGAAGTCAAATGATCTATTTTGTATTTTATCATCTGTGTTTTTGGTGTTGTATCTAAGGAACCTAATTCAAGGTCACAGAGATTATCTCCTGTTTTATCCTAGGAGTTTTGTAGTGTGAGTTCTTACATTTAGGACGATGACTGATTTTGAGCTAATTGTTGTGTGTGGTGTGAGGTAGAGGTCTAAACTGGCTCTTTTGCACATGGAAATCCAGTTATCCCAACATTTGTTGAATATTTCTCCCACTAAATTGTCTTGGTACTCTTGTCAACAAGCAATTGACCATAAACATGAGGATTTATTTCTGGACTCTCAGTCGTAGTCTATTGATCTATTCTTATGTAAGCATCACACATTTGTGAGTACTGTAGCATTGTATAAGTTTTAAAATCAGAAAGTGTCAGAACTCCGACTTTGTTGTTCTTTTTCAAGATTGTTCTGCCTATTCGGGGTCCATTGCAGTTCCACAGCTGCATATGGATTTTAGGGTCAACTTAACAATCTCTAAAAAATAATAATAGGGCCGGCCGAGTGGCGCGATGGTTAAGAACTGGCGTGGGATGCCAGAGGGCCCTGGTTCGGATCCTCTGAGGATCCACTGTCCTCTACAGCTAAGATGCTGAACAACAGCTCAACCTGGAGCTGGGCTGCCCTGAGTCGCCAGTGACGGCGTAGGCTGCAGCCCCTGTGGCAGTGGGTTGCCATGGGCTACCGTATGTAGCCAGCAGCCAGCAATGAGCGGCCATCCAGAAGCCGGCGACTGATCTGCCTCACCCAGGAAGAGCGCAATGATGGTGCCAACTTGGGCCAGTGAAGCAACAACGTCCTCCACAACTAGATGGAAGAACAAAAGGACAGCAACTTGTCTGTTCCCCTTTCCCCAATCCCCCAGCACTGTTCTCATCCCCCCAATTCCCCAATAAAAATCTTAAAATAATAATAATAATAATAATAATAATAACCTGTCTGGGAACTTAAAAGGAATTGTGTTGACTATGTAGATCATTTGAGGCAGTATTGAGGCAGTTAAGTTTTCTGATCCATAAACTTTGGCTCTCCTTTGCATTTAGTTATTCTTTAATATCTTTTAAGAATATTTTATAGTTTTCAGTGTATTTGTGTTGTATTTCTTTTAAGTTTATTCCTATGCATTTTTTTTGTTGCTATTATAAATGGGTTTTCTTAATCTCATTTCAGATTGTTCATTGCTTCTGTAAGAAAATAGTTGATTATTGTATATTGATATTATATCTTGACACACTGCTGAACTTATTAGTTTTAATAGTTTTTTAGTGGATTTGCCAGTGCATTTTTAACTTAAACTTTTAAATTACTTTCACCCCACCATACTTCAAAACATCAGTGTATACTACTATTATACAACAATTATCCTTAATTTTGAGCAATTGAATCTTTTCTGCTCCCACCTCTCATGCAACCCTTTCAATTTACCCCTCAGGCTGATAACCACTCTCCACAGGAAAGTAGAGAGGAAACGACATAAACAAGAAAATTACTTCTTCCTCAATTCTCTCTATTTCAAGTGGTTAATAAAACAATTCAGAGTAGTAAAATTAACATAAACTAAGCTACTGAAACTCTTTTGCCTAGCATTACCTTGCTAAAAATGAAGTCAAGCAAAATGCAACCAAAGTGGATTTTGACATTTTCTATTTTGTTGAATATTGTTAGGGTGCTGGCAATCACTGTCTCTTACATACAAATTAACAGCCTACCATCTGTCAAGTGTTGGGATAATCACAGGGTTTAGTGCACAATATGGTTATTAGAATATGACCTGACAAAAAGGAAAAGAACACAACCTAATTTGGACTATGAAATCTATGATCTCACTTGCAAATGACAGTTTGACAAGTTATTATTCTGCATTTTGGCTTCTATAGTAAAAGCCGATTTATGCATACATAATTGTGTTATACAGGCAACAGAGTGTGGAAGATTGCTTTAAACTATAAAATCTGCTTGGTCATACAACATTTTAAAACTAATTCTTAGACAAATATTTGCACCACAAATAAGTGGAAATGTAATGATCTGAGCCTTCGCATTTCCAAGTGAAGCACCAATCATTGGGCAAAAAAATCCTTGTGATGTTGCCGCTAGCAATTCCACAGGATTTTTTAGGGTGTATGCAAAGGGCTGGAGAACTTATTAAAACTATTCACGTGGACATACATCAAAGTCAAAAAGTTGACAGTTTTGAAAAGTGTAATATATGAAACACTTTGGCGTGGAATTTACTTCATCTCCAACAGTGACATCTGCTAATGAGCATCATTAATATTGCCTACTTTTATTTATCCTAATGCCTCATGGGTGCTATCTTTATGTACAGTCCTCTGCAGCACCTTTTGTTTTCATCCAGGGGGAGAATCCCACACTGACAGCTGCCTCTAATAAAGATGATTCCAACAAAATTCTTCTCTTCTGGTTGCAGAGAGAACATAGAGTACCAAGTTCATTTATTGTTGTTTTCTGCCTCTTGAACAGTGCAGAAATGCATGGTGCTCCTGAAGGTTACTTAAGGGTACATCCATTGTGTCTAAAATACATGCTTCAGAGAGAAATGTATTAATTACATCTCAAAGCAAAACGTTCTGTGGAGGTGACAAAACAAAACCCCTTTTTTTAATATTAGTAATTACATTACCTGGGGAGTTTAAGCGAGATAATAACTACATAATACATTAAGCAACTCACACCGCAAATTATGTTGCTTTGTTTTAAACTAAACATCTTTTCCATTATTTTCACACTTGTTTCTCAACACTTTCATGGTAGAGAAAAAATGATGTATTTTTCTGTCATGTTGCTCAATTCAAGGAGAGTCAGAGTGGCCAACCTCTTCTGCAAAGGATCTTGGGATCCAATTTTAATATGCTGCACTATGAAATTTAAGAACAGTGTGTGATGAACTGTCAGGCTGCATGCTACCCCCAGATTTCCCAATACTAAAACTTCATGGCTATTTCTTGAAGATAAGTAAAAATCTGATCAAGATTCATAGAAGATCTCTTAATGCATAAAAAAATACAAAACAGTATTTATATCCATGGGTTTAGAATGATTTGTCTACAGCAGCAACCCTGCTTATGAGAGCGGGAACAACGACAACAACAAATTTTTAGAATCATAGAAACTTGTGATCCATGTACAGGAAAGATGGTTCTTCCCCCCCCCCCTTCCTCTTTGGAAAACAATTATAAACAAATCCCAAGTTCTTTCTAGCTATATTTTCCTGTATCACCTGGGAACTATATTCACGGTTTGGTTTGGTTGTTTTGTTTTTAATGTGAAGGCTATCTGTCATGAATGTAACTTTAGAAAGAATAATTCCCAAATTCAGAAGTGCAGTTAAATACAAACATTAAATATGTCAAAAACAGACAGAAAAAGAGGGCGGTAAAGAGGGATAATGAGGAAAAAAGAAAATAAAACAAACAATCCATGCCCAGACAAAAGACTGCAAGAAATTAACCAAATTTTTCATGTGGTAAAACTCTGGATGATTTTGTTTCTTTGAAGTTTTGTTCATTTTCTTAATAAGCGTACATCACTTTTTAATGAAAAATAAACTTTATACATATATTTTTTTCTCCTCTATGCTTTAGATGGATAATTTACATACAGTATACTATACAAAACTTAAGTGTATAGCTCCATGACGTTTTCATATGTATAAACCCAAGGATACTCCACCCAAAACAAGATATAAATTTATTTCTGGAAAACTCCTTTGTGACCCCTTCCAGGCAATAGTTTCCCCATTCCTCCATTTTTCTGACTTCTATTACCATTGATTCATATTGCCGATTCTTGAATTTTATATAAATGGAATCATACCATGTGTACTCCTCAGTTTGTAACTTCTTTTGTCAATATAATACTTTTGAGAAGCACCAATATTGTTGTATATATCAGTTGTTCATTTTTTGCTAAGTAGTATCCAACAGTATGACTATACCACAATTTGTTAACTCATTCACCCATTGATGGACATTTGGATTTTCTCACAATTTTGGCTCTTACAAATAAAGCTGCTATGAATATTTTTGCGTGAGTCTTTTTCATGGGCATATGCATTAATTTCTCTTGGATTAAATCTTACAGGGGGGATATATAACATATTGTTTTTAATTTTAAAGTAGAGTTTGTTATCTGCTTTTATGGCCATTGTATTTAAAGTTAAAAGAAAATACTTAAAAGTCTGATCCTAACAGTCTCCATCTATGGGAAACTCAATATACAAAATTCAAAGCATAAATTTGTAACATTTTATTCTCCTAGATGCAGAGTTCAAACCAAGATAAAGAAATTGGAGGGCCGGCCGAGTGGCGCAATGGTTGAGAACTCGCTTGGGATGCCAGAGGGCCCCGGTTCGGATCCCACATATGAGGGCCAGTGACACTGCCCTCCACAGCTAAGATGCTGAAC
>NW_017731837.1:956895-963146 GCF_001890085.2 Hipposideros armiger | reverse complement strand
TGTGTGTGTGTGTGTGTGTGTGTGTGTGTGTGTGTGTGTGTGTGTGTGTGTTGTGTAGAGGAGGAATAATGCTCCTCTGCCTCTTTGGGTGTCAGGCTGGGCCTAAGCATTAAACTAACATAAAACAGATTAACAGGAGAAAATACAAATTTCAATAAAATATAATTGTTATTGAATTTCTACATGTACATGGGAAGTCTTTACAATAAAATAAAGTCCTGATGAAGCAACCAAAGGGGTTTGTACTATGGGTAGTAAATGGTGTTAATAGGAAGATGTGGGTAGTGTAACAACTTTTGTTCATGCCGCCTTCGGGCCCTCAATTCACTGTCTCTGATGACAAGGGTGTCTCCTAACCTCCTGGTACAGGCAGGATACCTTTCACATGGAAGACTATCTCCTGCTTTCAAAAAGGAAAGGAGGAGCAGAGTGTCCTTCTTGTACCAGCTGTTTCTTAAGTACTTTAAATTCAAGATAATCAAGATGCCAAAGTGGCATATTTGAGGATGACATATTCTGAACCCTTTCCATAGCTAGCTAGCTAGTAGATCTATCTCTAGGACGAATGCTAAGCTGGACAAGATGCAGAGACAACTGGAATACACTGGTACTCGCCTAAGCAAACTAGAACTTGAACCCTAGCAAACTGGGTACCCTGGTAACTGTTACCTCCAACCTTTTCCAATGGACTTACCAAGGTAACTAAGGACATGGACTAAGGTGCTGCTTCTGTATTTTTGTTCGCTTTTGAATGCCTTCGCTATGCTATGTACCATTGCCCCAGGCCTGGGGGATACAATGGTAAATGAGTCCAGTTGCCCCTGGATTCACAGAACCTTCAATCTGTCCAACAAGAGAGCCCAGGAACAAGTCACACACAAATACGCAAGGCGTGAAAAAGAAAAATGCAGAGCCCTTTGAAAGGCTTAGCATGTAGTTCTTAACAGTCGATTATCCCCTAAGGTGATGTTTTGGAATTGCAAGGGGAAAGTAACTAGAATTTTCTGAAGGGCTCCAGGTATGCTAGGTGTTCTATAATGCGCATGACAGGCCCACACAGTGAAAAATGGCCCCGTGTCCCGTCCCCTCATGACTTTCAAATGTCCTACCAGATATTCATGTAGGTAAAATCAAACAGAAAAAAACCCCCACAATTTCTGTTCTACATATCAACCCAAAGTATTTTTTGCACATTTTTAACTTTCACTGATTTTTTGGGAAATGAAACGATTAATAGTATGTAAACTAAAGGAAGATTGTACTTTGTTTTGTTCAACAGTTTACCAATTGTTCACTATTTTGGAAAATCACATCACTGACAACAATGGGACATATGATACTCGGTCTACTAATACAAAACACAACTGTATTAGCTTGCATTCATATCTGTCACATGCAAATATGTAAGAGCAAAACAGGCTTAGCAGCAAATATTAAACAGGCCATGACACATGATACTCAGGGATATCGCTAAATTGCATTCATGGAGAGCCTCTTTAAATATTTCATTTTATTGCCATAATATATGCCTTTTAAAATTCTGTAGCACAATAAGAAATCCACATTGTAAAAATTAATAATTAAAATTATTTACTTATTTTAAATATGCCTCTTGTTTCTCAGTCTTACATTGAAACTGTCCCTAGAGGTCTCTCACACAACTTTATGACTTTTTATATTACTGTTTCTTTTTCCAATCCATTCCCTATCCCCTGTCGCCTACTGAAGGGCTTTTTAAGAACCAGAGGCCAAATATATGCCTCAACCTGAGTGAGAATTTCAAGATCAGAGGTATTCTTTTTGTGATTCTTTAATACCACTCAGTCCCTTATCACAACATAGGGAATTCTATTGCAGCTAGTATAAATAAGTCCAACTTATTTCTGGGAATGGCACGCTTGTTATGTTCTCTACCTCGAATCTGTGTAATTCACCATAGCATGTCAGCCTGCTTCACCTGAGATTATTTCCCCTGTTTTCTCAGCACATGTCATTATTTATCCTAAGATGATTTTTTTTATTCTGGTGTCCCTCCATACCTCTTCTCTTTCATTTCTGTACTCTTTCTAAAGAATGGCTCCTGATCTCCTCGTAAATCCAATTTTATTCAAATCAGCAGGTAGAAGCACTTGACTAATTCTCTGTGTCTTCAAGTGTAGTTCCACCCAGGCATTTACACTGAAATACTTAGATTTTATAAATCCCTTCCCTTTTGTTTTTCCTTTTTATTATAGTAATATTTTTTAAGGTATGAGGAAAGGTAGGTAATACTGTCTATGAATTTTATCCTATGATAATAAAGAGGACATAAGAAAATAGTTTTTATAAAAAGAAGGCAGTCTATCTGAGGGGATTAAACAGTTGACTCCAGCTGAATTTTGAGTGGTGGCTGTTTAAGTAGAAACTTCGAGGATGGGCAAGAATTAGCTAAGTGAAGGCAAAGGGATAAGGACAGACAGTAAGAGGGGCCATGCCCTCTAAGCCAGAAACCTCCTTTTGTAAAAAAAAACCACAGAAAGAACAGACAGCAGAGAACTTGAGCTGGAGAAATGGTTGCTAACAGATAGTAGGTGAACCACTGAATGCACAGAGCTGATTTTTGTTGATAAAAAGGTTAACTTTTTAATTTTAATAGATTCAAGTGTTTGGAAATACAAATTCGAAGAATGCAAGTGTCTATGTAGAGTGGCAAAACAAGGTTTCCTTTTAAAATAAATTTAAGTTTAAAAAAAGCAAGTAAAATTTTTCTTTCTTTTAGTAAGTATTAGTACAGGTGGGACAAGAAATGATAAATACATATATGGCTCATGAATGACTGAATTCTGGGATGCTCTGAGTCATAGCATGGAGGTCAAGGGAGAAGACAGTCGGAGATGAAATGGATGAGGAACGCAAGGGCCTGATCATCCAAAGTCCTGCAGACCAATGTAATGATTCGGGTCTTCATCTTAGAAGCAATGCAAGGCCATTAAAAAACTGTAAATGAAAAGAAGATGTTTGGAATTCCAGTCAAGATGGCAGAGTAGGTAAATACCGTGCTTGCCTCTTTTTATGACAACCTCAGAATTACAACTCAACTACAGAACAATCATCATTGAGAATTGCCTGAAGAGTAGCTGAACAGAAGTCCTACATCTAAGCATATGCCAAAGAAGCCATGTCAAGACTGGTAGGAGGAACAGAGATGGAGAATGGACTGGTCCCATACCCATATGTGGTGGTTAAAAATCGGGACAGATATCTCGGCTACAGAGGTCCACGCTGAGGAGCAAGGAGTCCAGCCCCATACGAGGCTCTCCAGTCCAGAGCTCCAGTACCAGAAAGCAAAGTTCTCACAACTTCCAGCTGTGAAAACTAGCGGAGATTGTGGCTGAGTGAGACAGAGGTGCTAAAATCCAGGCGCTCCTCTTAAAGGGCCCGGGCATGAACATACTCGCTGACCAACTCACTTGTTGTGAGCTCAGGCACTGGGGAAGCAGCTCAAAAGGCATCAGCGACATACCTGGAGGAACTGAATTGTCTAGCTTCAGGGTGAGGACTATAGCAGCAGGTTTCTGCCAGGAATAAATGCTGGCAGAGACACTGTTCCATTATTGACCCCTCCTACCTCCCAGTGTGCAGACACAGGCAGCCACCATATCTGAGTCTCCATCAACTTGGTTAACCTTTCTTTTGCCCCACCCTGGTGATTCACTGAGACCCCACCTCACACAATCTGCAGGCCCACCCAAGCCACTTCCAGTGGCTTTTCCATGCAAACAGCCTGACTGGACTCATGCTGCAGACTTTCCTAAACGATCTCAAAGGTTCACAAACCCCAAACAAGTAGCATCTAGCCTCAGGGTGTCCGATACCTCCCAGTGAGCAGCCTTAATTCCAGCACTGGTTGCAGCAGCCAGCCTCAGTTCAAGACTCGGTCTCCCCAGGCACCTCCAAACCCAGCGTGTACTGCCACCATCAGTGGATCAATCTGTGGCTCATGCCAGGTGGCCCCGGGAAGGGCACAGGAGATGGCTGAACTTGGAATGTGGTGCAGCCCCTCCCAGGAGGCCCCATGACCAGCACACCTGGTGGCCCACCTCAGACTGTGCCCAGAGCAATACCTGGCTACCTCTGTGGATGACACACTGAACAAGCAGACTGAGCAGGCACCAGAGCCCTGATAAAGTGAATCCTGTTCAATGGGGTTAGTCCCTGAGCAGCAGTTCCTCCACTGTAGTCATGGCCAGTCCTCACAACCAATCAGTCCAAGGGTCAATCCCTCTCACTGACATACAAACAGTAAATAAGGCTCAATTACAACAGGAGGGCACACACAACACATACAAGGGACAAACCTGGAGTAAACTGCTCAGATGACCCGGGAGACTGTGCCACTGGGAACCACAGGACACCTACTACATAAGGCCACTCTACCAAGACTGGGAGACATAGCAGCCCTACCTAATACATAGAAACAATAACAGGGAGGTAACCAAAATGGGGAGATAAACATGTCCCAAATAAAAGAACAGAATAAAGTTCCTGAAAAAGAACTAAACAAAATGGAGACAAGCAATCTGCTAAATGCAGACTTCCAAAGTTATAAGAATGTTCAATGATCTCAGGGAGAACTTCAACAAAGAGACAGGAAACATAAAAATGGAGACAGAAAAAAATAAAAGAGAACCAGTCAGAAATGAAAAATACAATAACTGAAATAAAGAATACATTAGCGAGAACCAACAGTAGATTGGATGAAGCAGAGTACTGAATTAGCAATTTAGAAGATAAGGTAGCATAAAACACCCAAACAGAACAGCAAAAATAAAATAAAATAAAAAATGAGTACAGTTTAAGTGGCCTCTGGGTCAACATCAAGTGTACGAACATTGGAATCATAGGGGTACCAGAAGGAGGAGAGAAAGATCAAAGAATTGAAAACCTATTTGAAGAAATAATGACAGAAAACTTCCCTAGTTGGCAAAGGAAATAGACATACAAGTCCAGACGGCACACAGAGACCCAAACAAAATGAACACAAAGACGCTCACACCAAGAGACATCATAATTAAAATGCCAAAGGTTAAAGACAAAGAGAGAATCTTAAAAGGAGTAAAAGAAAAGCAGTTAGTTACCTACAAGGGAACTCCCATAAGACTATCAGCTGATTTCTCAACAGAAGCTTTGCAGGCCAAAAGGGATTAGCAAAAATATTCAAAGTAATGAAAAGCAAGATTACTCTACCCAGCAAAGCTATCATTTAGAATCAAAGGACAGAGAAAAGAGCTTCCCAGACAAGAAAAAGGTAAAGTAGTTCATCAACACCAAACCAGTATTACAAGAAATGTTAGAGGGACTTCTTTAAAAAGAAGGAGAAAAAAAGATCCAAGTTATGAACAATAAAATGGCGATAACTATGTATCTATCAAAAATTGCTTTAAATGTAAATGGATTAAATGCTCCAATCAAAAGATATAGGATGGCTGAATGGATATGAAAACAAGACCCTTATATATGCTGCCTACAAGAGACTCATTTCAGATCAAAAGACACATAGACTGGAAATAAAGGGATGGAAAAAGATATTTCATAACAATGGAAATGACATACATACATACATACATACATACATACATACATAAATAAAAAACAAAGGAAGCCAAAATAGCAATACTTATACCAGACAAAACAGACTTTAAAGTAAACGCTATAAGAAAAGACAAGGACTCAGTAACCCCATTTTGGGTATTTATCTGAAGAAACCCAAAACACTGTTTCAAAAGGACATATGCATCCATATATATGTTCATTGCAGCATTATTTACAATGGCCAAAATATGGAGGCAACCTAGTTGTCCATCAAGTTGGATGAATGGATAAAGAAGAAATGGTACCGGGTCTGGCTGAGTGGCATGTTGGTTAAGAGTTGGCTTGGGATGCCAGATCTGAGCAGCAGGGCCCCGGTTGGGATCCCACATGAGGGCCAAAGATGCTGTGCCCTCTACAGCTAAGATGGTGAACAACAGCTCGACCTGCAGCTGAGCTGCCATGAGTCGCCGGAGACGGCGTAGGCTGCAGTGGGGCTGGCTGGCAGCTGGTGTAAGCTTTTGTGAGCTGCTGTGAGCCGCCCTGAGCAGCCATCCAGTGGCTGGCGAGTGACTGCCTCACCCGGGAAAACCACAATGATAATACCAACATGGGCCAGTGAAGCGACGTCCTCCACAACTAGACTGAAGAACAAAAGGACAACAACTTGTCTGTTCCCCTTC
>NW_017731837.1:940150-956862 GCF_001890085.2 Hipposideros armiger | reverse complement strand
TTTAAAAAAAAAAAAAAAAAAGGAGCATGGTACAAATATATAATGGAATATTACTCAGGCATAAAAAAAGAATGTAATCTTGCTATCTGTAACAACATGTATGGATATAGAGGGTATTATGCTGAGCGAAGTAAGTCAGAGAAAGACAAATTCATATGATTTCACTTATATGTAGAATCTAAAGAACAAAATAAACAAACAATACAGAAACAGATACAGAGAACATTTTGATGTTTGCCAGATGGGAGGGGGATTGGAGAGGTAGGGTGAAAAAGGGGACAGGACTAAGAAGCACAAATTGGTAGTTACAAAATAGTCATGGGGATGTAGGGTATAGCATAGGATTATAGTCAATAATATTGTAATAACTATGTATGGTGTCAGGTGGGTATTAGACTTATCAGGGTGATGACTTCATAAGTTATATAAATGTCTAATTACTATCTTGTACACCTGAAACTAATATAATATTGTACGTCAACTATAATTGAAAAATAAAAATTTATTAAAAAAACAGGAATGACATGATCTTATTTATGTTTTTATAAAATCAGTATGGCATCAATATGGGAAATGGATTGGAATTAGGTAAGACAGCTGTTGCTAGGCCAGTTAGACAGCTGTTCCAATTGTCTAAATAAGAGACAGAGATGCCCCAGACTCAGGTGACAGCAGCAAAGATGAAGAAGAATTTGAGAGATAACATACATCCTGAAATCTAAAATGCCATAAATTAGAAGAACATTGACTTAGATTGCTTTTCAGACAGCATATAGAAATATAACACTAAATGAGCATATCAATTACAAGTTTTCATATTTCAAAACAGTAAAATATGGAAAATCTATGATTCTTCAAATGGAGAAATACAATTTTTAGAGGGTAGAAAATAGGGTATGGAGGCTAATCAAATCATTAATGATAATGAACAGCCAAGTGGAAAAAGTTGAATTTGCCAGGTTCCCCTGTCCTCAATATTCCAAACTAGTGACTTGGCTTCACTTTCTTTTGGTCTTTAATTGACATGTGCAGAGCGCCTCCTGAATAGGATATTTTGTGTGAGCAAGAGTGACTCCATTTTGGATGAGCAAGAGTCATGTCAAGACCTAATCTGTTTTTCCACTTTGACTTATTTACTTCTTTGGGACACTACCAGATGGCCGTGGAGCAGCTGCATGGACTGATGGGACCAGACAGCCATGGAGCAGCCCAAAGAAGTAAACAAGAAGTAAACAAGTCTAAAAGAGTAAACAAGTACTACATGGCCATGGAACATCTGCATAGACTGATAGGACAGGGCATATCCCAACATGCCCTGGACTGGAGACCTTAAGAGCCCAGCACTTGGGGACCTCAGAGAGCCAGTCTTGACTGAGGGGTGACACCATGCTGCTTCTCCGCTCCGAGAACCCTCCACTTTGCTCCAGACTCAGACCGAACCTCTGCAGGACCGTCCTCCCCGACCAGCCACCCGGTGCTCCAGGCTCTGATTGACTCTGGGACTGGTTAGTTCCTCTATTTACCATGACCTATCTTGTTAGGTTGTTGAGCCTTGTGTGATATGTTATGTATTGCTGTGTTATAATTAACTGCATGATTGAAAAGGCTTCTGAACCATGTATGGCTAGTTCTTCAGGCCTCGGCTACCTCGAGGGTCAGGAAGCCTGTGGGCACTCCGAGATCGTCTCGTGGGTTAAGTCCCACAGACTTGCAGGAAGAGACTGCAGTGCGGACCTTAAGCCTAGCGGTTGCTCGCTACAACGTGACAGATAATTTTGGTGATAGAGATAGATTCTAAAACTGAGAAGGTCACTAGAGAAAATAAAAGTAAAAATCCTGTCTCAGGTCAAGATACACAGAGGGTGCCCAAAAAATGTATACACATTTTAAGAAAGGAAAAAAACTGTATTAAAATTGTAATATTCAATATATACCAATACAAAAGATGAATACAAGTCATGTGTATACTTTTTTTGGCACCCCCGGTATCTAAGTAAGGAATGTTGGCTGGCCCCCTGGCCTTCTCACATCAGAGGCCTAAAGTTTCTCAGTTGAAGTTTGCTTCCAGGAAACAGTGTTCACAGCACAATGAAAGTCAGGGTCTGGCTGTTGCTGTTATTATGAAGATGATGATTTACAGCCAATGCCATGGCCTAGGCCTCAAGGTTTGTCTACAATTTACAGTAAGAAGAGCCCAGCCTTAAATTATTGTTAGCAACCCTCGAAGTTAAAAAAAAAAGAATTATGTAAATACGTACACATCATCTTTTAAATTTATTGCTTAGGGGACAAGTTTTGCAACTATATACATCTCCTCTGATCAAAGTTTAACTTCTCATGAATATATTGAATATTTTCTTTGACTTAGGAAATTTCAATTACTCTATTCCTTTTGTGACTGTCCATCATTTTAGAAATCCCCAGCAGCTGGTATTTAAAAAATTAAGTAGAGTGTATTTTCTAGGGAGGGGAAAAATCGCCAGGCTCACACGTTGACAGTCTGTCCTAGCCAAGCACGCCTGGCTATTCATGAAAGCCATTTCTCACCAGGCCCAAGGAAACCTCCCAGAATGATAGGACCATTAGCACTAAATGAACCGAACATAGACTGGAGTAACAATAGACATTAAGAAGTCTATTACAGCTGCCAGGGGCAGGATCCGGGAGAATCCCTGGATGACAGATAACATAACACAGAAAGAAGAACTTTAAGAATCAGAAGGGAAGAAGAAAACCCCTCATACAACAATTTATAAAATATATAAAGAGGAATTAATGTTTAAAGTAAACCTTTGAAAAAGCATAGAAATTCTGTTATTTTTTCCCTCTGCCTGCAGTAACCTTCTAGTGTTAGTGCTGCAATGCATTTGCTTCGCCACAATATTCTCAACACTAACAAGATCAGAGGAAATGATTTATTCCACCCCCTCTCCTGGTACTTCTGAACAGCAGCGGGTGTCCTTGGGGACATGGGATTTCTGAATTGCTTTCGGCCATCTAATATTGCAGCTCTGCAGCCTTACCTAGAATGAGCCAGAAAAATCAAAATAATTACATTAATGCTGAGAATCAAAGTTTATTGACTCTCCCTTGAGGTAGAAAACCAAAAAGCTGGTTACAAAAGTTGCCAGCTTATTTAATGATACCATTGCCTGCTCCCTGGTCTTGTCAAAACAGCTTTTGAAAGCATTTTCAAATAAAGCCACCTCTGATGTGCTTCAATTCAACAGCTCACGTATTCCCTTTTAAATAAAAGCTAGCACCCATCATCTCACCTTCCACATCCAGATCTCCTCAAAAGGAGGACCCTGACAGGCCCTCTTCCCCTGCCAAGCCACTGCCAAAGGCAATTCTCTAGGGCAATATCACTGTCATCATCTCCTCTCCCCTCAGGAAGGTTCTGCCTCACTGAATATTCTTCTAAACCAATGAGAGAATAGCGAGCCTCTCCATGGAAGCAATCTGTATCATAGCATTCATGGCTGCTAATGAAACTTGCAGCAGCTGGCTTCTCTGACTTTCCCACAATGCTTTACAACACCCAAGTGAGGCGGGGACACATGAACACACCCATTACTTGGATGAGCCCGTAGACACCAAGATCAGGTGTCCTGTTGATCTTTGCACCTTTCTCAGGAGGTAGCTGGCAAATAACAGGCTTGAAATAAAAGATTTCTTGAATTGATTGAACTATACTGAAATAGTTACTAAACTGAATTTTTTAATTAACCTGAAACAAATTGAACAAAAGCAAAATCTAGCTCCCTTTATGCCTGGCCAACACTTACCATTGTTTCTTCTCTTTATTTCCATGGCTTGGTCTGGGTTTGGGGGGTTTTTTTAACTTTTTATTATGAAAATTCTCAAACAGAATGAGAGATGAGTGTAATGAACCTACCCATCCACTCAGGGCTAACAATGATCAAGATTTTCCCACAGTTGCTTCATTTATCCCCTCCTGTTTTTTTTCTTTGTTGACTATTTTTAAGCAAGGCCAAGACCCCATGTCAGTTCATCTCTGCTTTCTTCGGGCATTACACTGTGCAGAAAGACGTTAACACAGCAGGCCTGAGGCTGCCAGGCTGAGAAAGGCTTGCTCGCAAAGCTGACTCTTGGCTGGCATCTGGGAACTTGGATTTCAGAAGGGTTCCTGCCATTCCCAGAACTGGGAAGAATGGCTCACTTTGCCTAAACTGTTTGTACAAACAACATGGCTGATGCCAAACCTGCTTTCCTTTGGGAGTCTAGAGTTTTGGTGTATATTAGGCACAGGGTACCTCCGCGACCAGACCCCAAGGAAAACCTTGGACACTAAAGCGCTAATGAGCTTCCCCGTTAAACATTTCACACGTGTCTTCACAATTACTACAGTCCCTGGAAGATAATTCTCGGAACCTTGTGCCTGGCTTCCTCTGACTTCACCCCATATGCCACGTACCTTTACTGATTTTGCTTTTCATCTTTCTGCCTTAATAAATCATAGCCATGAAAATGACTGCACGCTGAGTCCTGTGAGTATTCCTAGCAAATCACTGAATTGGAGGTGGTCTGGGGACCCCTGACCCATTTGACTACCTTTTTACTTAAACCTCACTTCTTCATGGAAATATCTGTGACTTGGAGAGATGCCAAACCAGGGAGGCCCCTATTGCCCACTATCATAGCGCCCTGAACTTCTTCTTCACAGCAGTTATCAAAAATGTCCCTACAGGGCCGGCCGGTGACGCCGTTGGTTAAAGCACGAGCTCTGAACAACAGGGTCGCCGGTTCGATTCCCACATGGGCCAGTGAACTGTGCCCAAGCTGAGCTGCCGCTAGGCTGCCAAAGGACGGCCAGGTGGCTCAGCTGGTGAGAGTGTGTGCTCTTAACAACAAGGTTGCCGGCTCGACTCCCACATGGGATGGAGGGCTGCACATCCCCCGCAACTAGATTGAAAACAGCGACTAGACTTGGAGCTGAGCTACACCCTCCACAACTAAAGACTGAAGGACAACTTGCTTTGGAGCTGATGGGTCCTGGAAAAACACAATGTTCCCTTCCCCAATTCCCCGATAAAAGTCTTTAAAAAAAAAAAAAGTCCCTACATAATGTCGAAATTACTTATTTATGGTCTATCTCCCCATTCAAGTATCTAAGCTCTCTAAGGGCAGGAACTATATCCGTTTGGTTTACCATGTATCCCTAGCAATAAGTACTAAAGGTATGAATATTTAAAAGATCCAAGAGAATCCTATACCTTCCCTCCAAGTACAGTTAGAGGCAGTTTCAGCTTAAGAGGTATAGTTTCCATGATTTCTCCTGTATTTCTCTCATTCATTCACTAAATATCATGCACTTGCTGTGTAATTCTTACTACGTACCCTTTCAGATTAATATCTACTGCATTATCATCATTTTATAATTACCAAGATCACCCCGATGCTTCATCTTCTAGGAGAGGAAGCACAGATCTGCATGAGGGCTCCCCTCTTGGCTCTGGGGACTAATACATCTATTTGCAACACATTGTAGAACCCTCTTTTCCACCTTACAATCCTCTGGAATTTCTTATTCAAATGGAGACTTCTGGAATGATTCATATAGGTCCAATACAGTTTGTAAACCACTGCTCTGGGTCACTCTCAAAAGTAGATGGGAAACTGTAAGTAAGAAAACCACACAGATCTGACTTTTCAGCTGACTTTTTATTTATTTATTTTTCAGCTGACTTTTTAAAAGATGAATGTACCACAGGCTAAAATGTAAAAGAAATTATGCTACGCACATTCCACTTTTGAAATACCATATGACAACAGATAAAATAAACACATATTCCTTTAAAGAAAAGAAATGAGCTTCCGATATGCTAGAAAGGATATATTGGGCTGTCGGAAAAGTCATGACGTATTTTTTCTATGTTTTTCATTGCAAAAATGCATCATGACTTTTCCGACAACCCAAAAGACATAGATATAGATGATAAAGATATATAGATATAGATACAGATTTATAGGTATAGGTATAGAGATAGAGACAGAGATAGAGATAGAGATATATAGATAAACTATCTTCTGCATTTAATTTGTGTGCAGAAATGAGCCAGGTAGACTTTTTTTTCATGGTGGGTGAAAATAAAATGTGATGGAACACACTTGGATGGAAGTTGGCAATATTTTGAAAAACTACATTTGAGTATCAACATACCCTCAGTCAGCATCTAGCAAATTTACTCCTAGGTATATATAAATGGCCAAGAGGAACTTTAGCATGTGTGTCAAAGTCCACAGCAAAAGTCCACCAGGAACACACTGGTAGTTAAAATGTTTCAACTTACTAAAGCAAAGGAGAAACGCACCTCAGAGGAACTTTGGGAATAACTTCGTAAAGGGGAGTTATCAGGGACTTTTCCTAGGGGTTGGAGGATCAAAGCAGACTGAAATTGTTCTAGAAGCAGTGATCACTCAGAGAAAAGCTGTGATGGTCAGAAGAGAGTGATGTTTAGGGCCGGCCGAGTGGCTCCGTTGGTTAAGAGCACAAGCTCTGAGCAACAGGGTCGCCAGTTCGATTCCCACATAGGCCAGTGAGCTGCACCCAAGCTGAGCTGCCGCTGAGCTGCCAACAGGTGGCAAGATGGCTCAGCTGGTAAAGAGCACACGCTCCTAACAACAAAGTTGCTGGTTCAACTCCCACATGGGATGGTGGGCTATGCCTACCCACAACTAAGATTGAACATGGCACCTTGAGCTGAGCTAGCTGCGCCCTTCACAACTAAGATTGAAGGACAGCAACTTGTCTGTTCCTCTTCCCTTATTCCCCAACACTGTTCCCCTTCCCCAATTCCCCAATAAAACCTTTAAAAAAAAAAAAAGAGGGATGTTCAGTCATTTTAAGAGGGGATAAATGAAGCAAATGTGGGGAAATCTTGATAATTGTTGGCCCTGAGCAGATGGGTATACTTGAGGTTCATTACACTTATCTCTCATTCTGTTTGAGAATTTTCATAATAAAAAGTAAGAAAAAAATCAAAAACAAAAACAAAACCCCCAAACCAAACCATGGAAATAAAGAGAAGAAGGAAATGTAAGTGTTGGCCAGGCATAAAGGGGGCTAGATTTTGCTTTAGTTCAATATGGTTCAGGTTAATTTAAAAAATTCAATGTAGTAACTGTTTCAGTATAATTGAATCAATTCAAGAAATCTTTTATTGCACCATTCATAGAAAAGAAAAAGGAAAAAAAAACAAGTGGCTCTTGATAGGATTATATATAAAAATTAAAATTAAATAAAATAAAGAACTAGAAATGATGGACATATGATTAATAGTTATCTCTTAGGAGGAGGCAGAGATGGGATTTAAAAAATAAGGCATATATTGAACCTGAATTATTGTACTATTTTGTTCTTAGGTTTATGACTATTTGTTATATCATGAAATAAGTAAATAAACCAGAATGGGATTAAAACATGAACCAAAGATGACAGTGTGTTATGAACCAAGAATTATAATTAATCTATCTCAGCGACCTGAGGTCCAAATTGTTTTAAAACAAACAAACAAAAAATAACAATAATCATCCTTACCTATGTTTACTTCCCAGGCACACATCCTCCACTTAGCATTTTCAGCCATGACACACTATGTGCCAGTTGTGTTTATACAGCAGCTACATAAACATGACATTTTATTAAATGCAAATGTCACCACAAAGCAGAATCAACTACAGACTTTGTGCAACCTCTCATCAGCACAACCATCCATACGCCGAGCAAGGCACAGGATTTATTATCTGTGCATATCTTTCTGAGAGCCTCCTGAAACACAACTAGTTTCCATTATTGGTAACCAAATAAAACCATAGGCAGCCAGAAGAAGAACACAAAATCATCAAAAACTGTACATTAAAGAGAGATGCCTGATTAAATGCATAGGGCTACATTAATACGGGCATTTCATCCCTTGTTCTTTAATGAAGGCAGTATACCTTCTCCACTTACACATATGGTTTCATCTAAGGCCAGTACACTTCACACGGTCCTCACATACTCACTCCCTTTACCTTTTCCATATCATTAACTGCTTTAGAAATGTCTTTATATTCAATGACATTTGCTCTGATGACATTTTTACAAGATAGTAACACCAGGTCCTGGTTCACTACAGCAATATGTTCTACAAGAACCAAAGGAATGAATGCCTTTTAGCAAATGAGAACACATAGTGAGGTGATCCTTATTTTTAAAAAGCCTATAAACTATGTCAGGGAAGGGGATCACGTTGCCAGAATCAGAAAACGACATATAATTAACAACATATAGCAGTCCGTTAGATGACCCAGTTGACAAGTCCTTTTCAGCAGTTGTGATGAATGGATGGCTTTAAAGAAGTAGACAGGAGAAAGTCTCATGATATTGGACACTGATCCAGTGTTGCTGCTAATTTTTTTAAACTCAAGTGTGATTCCCCCAGAGGGGAAAAAAAATACAGGCTTTAATAAATACTTGATTTCTCTCTGGTTTTGGCCCAGCCCCCACAGTTGCAGTTTATTTTAATACTACTTGAAAAATAATTGTGTCTTTTCTGGTGTGATCAAAGGTAATGCTATTTGAAACAAACAGAACTAACATATTCTATTTGGTCTTCCTGAAATTTTTGATCCACTGACAGGGACCCTAAAGAAGTTAGCCTGCCTCCTTGATGAAGACATGTGGAATACGTGAGGCTTGTGTTTTTGATGAGATCTATACATACAGGGCAAATTACAAAAAGGTTCCCTTCCATTCAGAGACAAAGTCCTACCCCAGGGTGTACGACTTGGCCAGTGACACACAAGCTGCATTTCAACCCCATTCCCATTCCCAGATGGGCACCTTTGTATAGTGCACAGATATTCAACTGTAAGGGCGGTCTGGACACCTATGCCTTGTTTTCTCCTTTTTCACTTGGTGTTTTCACTTCCCTTTTCCACTTAAAATAATCCCATCAGGTGAAGGGTTCCTGGGATACAAGGCACATCCATAGATATCCATGAATCAATTTCAAAGGATTCATCAACTCCCAGAAACTGGGTGCAAAATGACTGTGTGCCCAGGCCTGCTTCTATGAGGAGAGTGTGGTTCCAGGTTAAAATGACTATGTCTTGAGTTTTAGCTATAAGTGAGGAAGGAAGGAATAAATAAGATAAGGCACAAACATCATCTGCCATAATGGCTGCATATTTTCTTCCCGAATCACATTCAACAGCTTATTCCAATCACCAGGCTTTTCAGTCCCATAAAGCAATGTTTAGATTTTAAATGTGCTAACTGCTCACCTATACTACATTCCCAGTGCACCCCCCCCACCCCCGGCCCACCCCAGCCCTGAGATTCAGATTTCATCAGTCCAGCATAGAGCCCAAGAATCTGCATTTCTTCAAGTGCCTCATTTGCAAGTGCATATGGTTGGAGAACAAAGCTTTGAGAAACATGCCATGATCCACTATCGGACAGGAATAATGCATATGAATTCATCTACTCAGAGGGGTGGAGGAAAGGGTTGCATTTATTTCTTTGTAAAGGTAGGACTTCAGAAATCTTGACTTAGATTACTCTGCGAGCCACAAGGAAATTAGAAAGACTTTTTTTTTTTAGTAATCACTGCTACTTGACAGCTCCTGCAGCATGTAAAGATGGCTGTTATCAATGACTCTTATTACCTTTTCCTGTGCAGTAAAACATAGGAACGCACAGTGGAAGAGAAGAGTATATTCTAAAATAATTAGGAAAGAAAAATAATGGTAGTAACGCCCACTCATTATTTGCGTAGACCGACTACCCTGGGGAATAGTGAAATGCCTTTTTAAAAGTCATATTGTGGTTTTATATCAGGTTACCTCAGTGTGTATAGTTATGAAACAAGTGGCTATAGAGATGTAAAGGATGGGACACTTTTCTATATTTCTCTTTTGCGTTTTATTTTCCCTGTGGTCTTTAATGCTTTTCTCTTTGGAATGGATGAAGTTATAAAGTTGCCTTACATAAAAGCTTTGCTTGAAAGATGGGTAATCGTTCACTTCGCTACTGAATTGTCCGGTCTATTTAGTCTAAAAAAAGCTTTTTCCCTTTTGTTCAGCCACGATTGTCTCCTTTGCAGAGTATAACAGAAATATCTGGGTATAAAATTGAGAAATTGTTCATAAATATTACGGAAGGCTTTTGGAGCTGTTTACTATTAGACGCCTGATTTAGCAAACAGTAAGACTGCGTTTTCTGGGTTGCGAATTTTTTACTATTTTTTTTAACTAAATCACCCAGAGTTGAAAAAAATGATACACATTTCACAGCACTTTCACCCATGATTACTGCAAAAGGAAACAAATTGTTATTTTTAAGAGACAGTTTTAATATCTTTTACTACATTCGGAGAAGAAAAAAAAACATTATATATATATATATATATATATATAATCTCAGCAGCACTATCTCCTGCAGATAACTTAGTTATCTTGCCATTTCTTTATTTAAAGTCTTTGTGCTGAACCAGCCAATGAAATGCATTATTCTACTGGTAGTTTTCTAGCAAAAACAAAACTAGAGACCGCATGCATAACTGAGAAGTCAGACACATTAACAATAAATTCAGGGGGGAAAAAATGTAGCTAGAGCTTATAACAAAACTCAGTCAAAACCAGTGACATTTTTTATCAAACATTTGTGAAATTGAAGTTTTGAACCCTGACCTGCTATTCAAACTGAATTAAAAGGTGCCGTTCTAATTCTCTCCTGGTACAATATGGCACTGATATAAAAAACAGGGGGGCCTGCACGGAACACACTCAGTTTCCAACGGAAAAAGGAGGGTGATTCATGCTCTTAAACAATAAGGAAGCTTTTAAACACATGGCTGCTGAGTGGGACTGCCAATTACAGTGCTGTAGAACTTGTCGATGCTAGTTTCACATTCAACAAAGCACATCATCAATTTAAACTCACCAACACCAGTCATCCTGTTAATTGACCAAGTGATTATCCCTCTCCTAGTTAACAGTCCACCTGACACACTTAAAGAAATTCTTCTTTGTTGCAAACCTCCTGGAGACTGGGCAAGACCTCAGCTTGGCAAAACTACTTTGGTTTTCAGGTTCATTGGTAAGGCGTCTCCCTTTGTTCTCCGAGAGGCTCCTGAATGAAGGCCAAGTTCTATTCTCACTTGATTGTCTTCTCTCAAAGATTTTTTTTTTCTTGCTTTCTGCCATGAGAAGGGAGAAACTAGCCACAGGACATCCATGAGACTTGTGTTTAAAGGGACTTAGAAGGGGTGATCAGCTGGACATTTTACTCATCATAGTGGGTCATACTCAAAGTGGAGTATAAATAGCCTCGCAGTAAATTCTACCCCATATTTTTTGGAGTGTCCAACATATAACCCATGAGCCTCTAGAAATCAAATCCAACTAACTCTAAACCGTCAAGATGTATTCATGATCAAAGTACTTGTAGGAAAAAAAAAAACTGTCCTTCAACGGATAAGAATGCATTGTCTATTATAAAGGAGGCCTCCTCCTAGTTATCAGGTTATCAGATTATGATTCTAAAAGAGCTATTTTACAACTCTGTCAATTATAGATAACTGATAGTAATGCAGGCTCATTCTTATCTGTAGACATGTAAATTCTGTCCTGTCTATTGAAGATTCAATTGACTCCCCCACCTCACCCCTAGAAACCACTTTTGCCTTCATTTGTAACATTCATTTCAGTATTGCTGATCTACAAATGTGTTCTTTGGATTCTCTTTCGACTGATTAGAACATCTGACTGGTTTTCTCATTTTGAGTTGAATGTAATCTTTAATAAATATTCATTTTATATCAGTATGAGAGTCATGGTTTCACCTGTGAGAATTATCCTTTACTACGAGAGGTACCGATTTCCAGTCTTAAGTTGTATGACTACGACATACTCCTTCCTCTCCCAGCCTCTGCACAGGCCGTTCATCCACCTGAAATGTTCTTCCCTCCTCCCCACTCCAGCCTCTGCACCTACTTAACCCCTCATCTTCTTTCAGATTTTGGCTCACTTGGTATTTCCACAAACAAGCTTTCCTTAAGCATCCCTCTGTCTACAGACAGGCTGAGTCTCCGTTACATGCTCTTAGGGTACCACATACCTCTTCTCTGTAATCCTTAACACCATTGACACTTATCTGATTTCTCTGACTAATGTCCGTTTTCCTCACTGGAATAAATGTTCCTGATGGCAGGGGCCATATCTGGTTTTGAACACCACTGTACCCCCAGCTTCAGCCAGGTGCTCGGCACAGAGGGCTCAAATGTACGCAGCAAATTTGCTGCATACGTCAATGATGCAATAGATCCAGGGATCAATGAATAGACTGGGCTATTAGGATTCCTATTACAAATAAGAACACATCTACACCAAAGCCCACCGAGGAGAAGGGAGAGGAGAGACTATACTCGGATGTAAGCGCCAGTGATTTGGAAGACCACAGAAATAACCTATGAGAGGGCCCAATGGTGCCCCTTCAGACTTTAGAAGGAACTTAGATCAAAATAGACACTTGGTAAAATTCCTGTTCCCTCCTCCAAAGAGTTCTAAAATCCAAGAGAACCTGGCAATGCCTGGGTATTTTGAACCAGAACAAAGGCAAAGCATAAAAGGGAAGCAGTTTGAGTCCTTTATGGAACAGGAGCGGCATAGTTTGGAGGAAAGTTTCTCAAAGTGTGCTCCCTACAGCGGCAATATCACTTGGCAATTCTCAGGCCTCACCTCACTTAGAGAACTGCTGGCACAGAATAAAGATGAGCCTCCCAGTCACCCAGACTCTGCTATATAGAGTTATGAGGCCCTGGGCGAACTACTTACACTCTCGAAGCCTGAGCTGACTCATCAGAATAACTAAACCTATCTCACAGGATTGTTATGAGAAATTTTTTTAAGTAATGTATACGTATAAATTGCCTGGCCAAGTGACTAACAAAATATGGACACTAATTAAATTGGAGCTGCTATTGTATTTCTCATTCATTTCATCATCACCATCATCATCACCATTATCTTGTCTAGACTAAAGGCCTGAAAATCCAGAGTAGGAAAAAACTGGCCAATACCACCATTTTTTTTTTGTCAGTGATTTAAAATAAAATATATGAACTTAGATGGGTACAGCACCTAAGAGGTTACACAGCCAATTGGCACACATGCTATTTGATCCTCACAAAAGAAACCTGAGAGCATTAATTCATTAAGACAACTTAATGAAGTTAAGTTGGAGTCGCCCAAGGTCACATTACTGGTCCTCCCAAGTCATCTGCAGAGCCAGAATTTGAACGCAGGTGTTTTTATTCCAAATTCAGTGCTTTTTTTCCCCTCCACTCCTCACAGCCTACGCTTCTGTTTTTGCTTATATCACTTTCCCAAGGAAACAGACACTCACCAGACACACTGTAGAATAAAATAAGCCTGACATTCTTTAAAGAGCTTCTTGGGCCCTGGCATATGGTTCTTCTGATCGTCCTTACTTATAAACCTCACATTTAAAGGAGCAGTCCACATTTTCAAACTCCTTATTAGCAATAATTGGTCCCTTCTGCTGTATGTTTGTTTTATTTTTAATGCAGACACTTAGTTCATGCTGAACTCAAAACTGTTTGACACCAGCCTTTCAACAACCCAATTTTCCAAATACCCACTTATAATACAGATAGCTATGGAATTTTCCCTGCTCCTAAAATATGGTCACTTCCATAAATGTTGTCCATTTGTGCTGGCAACGAGCATTCCTAAAGCACAGCGTCCTTGCCTGGCACCATGGGGAGGCCCTGGCCACACAGCGATCCGATCCTAAGGCAGACAGATGTGCGCTCACCATCCTGAGACGGGGAGGGGGGAGCGGGGAGGGAGGAGCGGGGAGGGAATCAGACAACAATCCAACAAGTGAAGAAAGCATCTCAGACTGTGCAAGGGCTACTGTGGAGGAGCAACAGCCAAATGATAAAGAAGTAGTCACCTACATCTGCAGGGGCTGGGGAAGCCCAGGTGGCCAAGGAAAGCCTCTCCTCGGGAAAAACACACTGAGGCTCATCTTTACACAGAAAGTGTAATATGAAGAGTCACCATCTGGAAACATGAGCTGATAGAATGGGTGAGTTAGGAGTGGACTACCTGCTTTGACATGAAGGGTTCGGTCCAGGTTTTTCTAAAGCAGGCTCTGCTAACACTAACATATTTTATATTCCTACCTCTATGAAATATAATTTATATTATAGTTAATATCAATGTAAAAGTTTGATTTACAAAAATTCAACTCATAATAAAATGAAACAGCTGCAAAAAATCTACATATTATATAGAAACCCAGAAAAAAACAAAACACAAAATAAGGTACCAAGAGGTAGAAAGAAACAGTGGGGAGAAATAAAAGTTGTTTGATGCTTTTTAAAGCCCAAGTGTGAAGCTACATGTTTCGTTTATTTAGTCCATAAAACAATTCTGAGGGTTGGGAACATCACATTTTACAAATGACAAAACCTAACTTCAGTGAGGTGAGCTTTTTTTGCTCAAAATCCCTCAATAGATGACAGAACAGAAATCTGAATAAACACAACATAAACATAAAAATATGATCTATAGGTAGCAACTATATCCCACCCTTTCTACAAAGCAAGGGATTGCTAAACTAGGGCTCAAGAGCCAACTCTGGGCAGCTGCCTCTTTGTACAGCCGAAAATTAAGAATGACATTTATATTTTAAATGGTTAAAAAAATTCAAAAGAAGAATATTTTATGACACATGAAAGTTGTACACAATTTACATTTCAGTGCCCATAAATAAAACTTCATTGGGACAGCCATATTACCTATTGTCTATGGCTGCTTTGAAGCTACAAGGTAGAGCTGAGCAGTTGACAAAGAATCCATAGGGGGCCAGCGGAGCAGCACGTTGGTTAAGAGCTTGGGACGCCAGAGGGCCCCAGTTCGGATCCCACATATGAGGGCCAGTGACACTGCCCTCTACAGCTAAGATGCTGAACAACAGCTCAACCTGTAGCTGGGCTGCTGTGAGTCGCCGGTGCCGGCAGCATAGGCTGCAGCCCCTGCTGCAGTGGGTTGCCATGGGCTACCGTGTGTGGCCGGCAGCCAGTGTGAGCAGCCATCAGCCGCTGTCTAGAAGCAGGTGACTGATCTGCCTCACCTGGGAAGAGCGCAATGATGGTGCCAGCTTGGGCCAGTGAAGCAACGTCCTCCACAACTAGACTGAAGATTTAAAAAAAAAAAAAAAGGACAGCAACTTGTCTGTTCTCCTTCCCCCAATTCCCCAATAAAAATCTAAAAAAAAAAAAAAAGAATCCACAGGGTCCCAAAGCCTAAAATGCTTACTACCTGGCCCTTTACTGAAAAAATTTGAAAACCCCTGAGGCAGAGAAAAGAATTCAAAGGAATAAAAATAAAAACACTCTTAGAAATGTTAGTTCAAATATGAGTGACAAAAACATATGCAAAGAAAGGCTATAAATGCCTCTGAAAGAATTTAACCTAATGGCAGTAGCCCGAGGCGCTGCTTGCCCAGTTTCACCTGAGGTTCCATTTCTCTGGCTCTACATCTTAGTGAGGAAATCATAAATTAATCTCATAACAGGGATTTATCAAGTTTCAACTTCAGCAGCATCTGCGTTCCAACTTGCATTCTCAGAAAGGAAGCAACACAATGTCGCCATTCCACATTTGTTGGCTCAACTTGGTTCTTAAACAATCCGGGTGTAGTTCCAGGAATGGCTTCAAACTGTTTTTGTTGATTTCCAACTATACTGTCTTCTCTAAATATTTACTGGTTCAAGTGAGTATGCTCAGATATGAAAATGAATTCTTATCAACAGCCTGATCTGCGTAGATGGTGGAGTCACACCAGGAAGCTCAATTTTTCCAGTACAGGGGAAAATCCCACTTTTTCTTTTCAGTCTTTGGGCTACCAGGTTGAAGGCTAGAGGCTATGTGCTATAAAACGTCTCCAACGTTTCCAATGTTGGGTGGCAATACACAATATGTTGGTGTCTAGGCCTTCTTTGTCATTGACTTGTCTGTGGTCATCCTCAAATATTGGGTCATTTTGTACTTTTCAAAGATAAGCTGCAAGTCAATACTTAAGAGCATACATCTTAAGTCAAAGACATCCTTCATCTAGTAGGGGAAAAAAATGTTGCATATGGGAAACTATGAATCATCTAGCGCATACCCTTCCCAGCTGTCTGATTCTAGCCCTGTTCACTGTCTTTGAGCTATTTTGTACCATTTTGTAAGTTGTAGGTAACTCCTAGATATGTAAATTCTGTCCTGACAGGCAATGATTTTAATTTACTTCTACCCCACTGTGGAAAAATTAGCTTTGTCTCGATTGGCAACTCATCTCAGTTTAATCTATAGACATTTGTGCTATTTGACTTTTTCTCTGAGCCAATTATAACATCTGCCTAGTTCCCTCACATCACATAAATAAAGTAAAATCTTTGGCACATGTTCATTTTTATACCTATATGAGTGTCATGAGTTTACATTTTTCTGAAAATGATCTTTTAACAACCTAAAAGGTTGGTAAGGATTCAGATTTATTTCAAATGTTATGGTTAAAAACTTTAAATGTTGAGTGGTATTCATCTTTAATATGAATTAAACTGTGAGTAATATTAAGTTAGTTTAAACCAGCAGTTCTCAACCTTCCTAATGCCGTGACCCCTTAA
>NW_017731837.1:938673-940030 GCF_001890085.2 Hipposideros armiger | reverse complement strand
GCTGGTTTAAACCACATAGAAAAATGAAATGTGATGGAAAAATAAACTCTTTTTTTGTCCCCTTTCAATGCTTTTGAATTGCTGCAAAACAAGAATTCTACAGAGGGGCAAGAAACAGGTATTAAAGAAAAAATTATTCTGACACTTCTTAAAAACAGGAATAGAGACTTTATTCAGGATTATTGTAATGGGAGAGAAATCAGGCTCAACTCCAACTACAGCAGAGACAGCTAGGGATTTACAGCCAATAGCAGAATGAAGGGGTCAGTGGATGAAAAATCACTAAGAGGAAACATCAAAAGTAGGGATATTCTTTTTTTTTTTAACTTTATTGGGAACAGTGTGTTTTTTCTGGGACCCATCAGTTCCAAGTCAAGTACTTGTCTTCAATCTAGCTGTGGAGGGCGCAGCACACCGGCCCATGTGGGAATCGAACCAGCAACTTTGGTGTTACAAGCACTGTGCTCTAACCAACTAAGCCAAGCAGCTGCCCAAGAGTAGGGATATTTTTGCTAAACTAGATTAACAGGATTCATGCTAAAGGCAGGCCGAGGACTTAGACATCAAGGTGGGACGTGAGGACCATCATCATATACTAGGGTGATCAGGTATCACTTAGCAAGATTCTTGCTAAAATGGGTCTCACAGGCAAAGACAGAATGAGGACGACATGTGAAAAGCAGGCTCAGAGGAGCCTAACTAAAATCAGGTCAAGGAGGGTCTATCACAGGCAATAGCAAATTTACAAGAGGGCAAACAACTAAACAATTCTCATCCTCAGGGAATTTACAGTCCAGTAAAATAGATAAATAAGTAACCCAACTTCGCCAAACTGCCTTGGTTTTAATTGCAATTAAATTTTATTCCCAGAAGGATCCATATGTAAATAACCTCCTCAAAGAAAAATGTAAAATAAGGTAAAAGTTGTTTCAATCTCTATCATCTTAGTTTATAGACTAAAATAATAATTTGACAGGATGCCAGCTAAAGTGCATCATATAACTAAATCAAGGGTTTTATGGAATATAATGAAACCAAAAAAAAAGTATATACTATTTACCCTACTGTCACACAAGCAAGAGACACCACTACTGGTCATCAAATTCACCACCTCAGCCTACACAACAGGGTGATTACGGCTATTTGTGAAATGTAGACAACACTGTACCTATGAAATCTAAACAACACAACTCACTATATTAAAATAGAATGGCAACAAAGTCCTCTGAGTCTTTGGTTTCTCAAACTGTGGTCTGCCCACCTACAACCTCAGCCTCACCTGGGAGCTTACTAGGAATGCAGAATCTCAGGCCTTGCCTGAGTGCAGATTCCGAAACAGGTATTTTCTTTTTTTTTT
>NW_017731837.1:934703-936127 GCF_001890085.2 Hipposideros armiger | reverse complement strand
TTTCTTGCTCAGTGTCAGAATTTTGGTTTCATTCTTCAACTTCATCTTCGCCATCTGTGTCACCTTCGTCTTCAAATTCAAGTTTCATTTTCATCATTATCAGACTCTATCAACATCTGTAGCAATATCTCAGCATCTTTCGGGTCATCTGGATTATAAAATCTTTGAGGTTGAGCCATTTTAGAAGGTAAAACCTACAGAGGAAAAATATTACCCTAAACAGGCACAATGAATCTGTCAGATTAATTAGAAAATAAAATACCTAATTACTAAGTTTCAATAATAAAACTATACTTACAATCTCTTTCTGGAATGTCTGAAAGGATAGTACTATACTAAAAAATCTGTTGAGAAAATATTTTAAAATATCTCAAATAGGCGCAATGAATCTGTGAGATTAAAGATGCCACTATGAAATACATCTTTACTGTACTAAGTCACAAACACAACGGGCGATAGCTTACGGTAGAGGGGGAAGATACGGAAGTGATGTGTCACAATACTTAACTGTTAGATATTTGAAAATTTGTGTGCAATGAATCTGTGAGATCAGTTGCACTCGATGGAGGGTTAAAAATGCAAGGGGAAATAATGCAAGGGCAGCACAGTACATATAGTAAATTATCCTTCATGTGAGAAAAAATACCGAAGTGTGCATATGCATAGAACATCCCTGGAAAGGTACCTAAAAAAAGGCCCATTGTTTGCCTCCTGGAGGACAGCTGAGGCGTGAGGGACAGACGTGGAAGGAGACTGACTTCCCATTGTGCATCTTCCAAAGCCTTTGAATTATGTGACTATATTATCCAATTAAAATTATTTTTAAATCTGAGCATTAAACAATTCCTTAAAGGGGACATAGCCCAGTTCCTGAGGTAACAGAAGAAGACTTTCTTCATTTCCTCTGAGAGATGGTCATCTGACTATGTCCACTTTCTGTGACAGTTTCACGGCTGAGAAGTCAAGTGACTAAAATTCATCCTGACCCTGAGCTGAAGTCCTGTGTTCCCAGACTGCTGCCCCACCACTCCACCTCCTGACCGCTAGCCCTTCTCTACCCACCTCCCATTCATGCTATCTAGTTCTTTCCCTGCAATACAGACAAAGCCTCCTCGTCTCCCAGCCTTTAAAGCACTTGCAGAACGCTACTGTGGTTTTCCTTAGCGGGAGATCACAATAAAAGCTGGCAGGACAGGCAGGTGATGTAAATGAGTAAAGCAGGCCTAGCTGACATAGCAGGCAGTGCTCCTCTCCACCTGAACAGGGCACGGTGAGGAGCGCAAGGCCAGTGGCCAGGAGGCTGAAACAGGCAGCAACCATTCTCCAAGGAAATGCTGCCACTGAGGAAACAGGGCCAAGTGTTGCCAACTCTGCTCAAGGGTGTTAGAAACTGATAAATTTATTTTAAATACCTACATTTTTTT
>NW_017731837.1:932388-933367 GCF_001890085.2 Hipposideros armiger | reverse complement strand
CCCCCCCCCAACCCACAACTAATATTGAACCTGGCACCTTGAGCTGAGCAGCCATGAGCTGTCAACCGGCAGCCGGATGGCTCAGTGTGCAACAAGGTTGCCGGTTTGACTCCCACATGGGATGGTGGGCTGCATCCCCCAGTAACTAGATTGAAAGCAGTGACTGGACTTAGAGCTGAGCTTGCGCCCTCCACAACTAAGATTGAAGGACAACAACTTGACTTGGAGCTGATGGGTCCTGAAAAAAAACAATGTTCCCCTTCCGCAATTTCCCAACACTGTTCCATTCCCCAATTCGCCAATAAAAATCTTTAAAAAAAAATCTTTTTTTTAAATATTCTTTAGTACCTGTTTCAGAATCTGCACTGTAAAACTATACCCAGATAATTGTCTGCATATTAATGTTTGAGTAACACTAATCTAGAACAGTGAGATACATTAACTGGAATTGTTATTGTTAGCACGTTCCCTCCGTTATCCCTTTTTTATACATCTAAGCATAAAGGTTTCTTCTGAGTCAGAGGGAGAGGGGTGAACCAAAAGTGTCATGTTGATTATTTGGTCTTGTGAGTAAAATCAATTTAATGGAGAAAAAGGAGAAGGTACAAAAACAGGAAGATTGTGGACTCAGAATTTTATTATTAGAAGGTAGAAAACAATCTCAATTACACATACTGTACTCAATACAGTAATGGTTAAGTAAATTATGACACAACTATACAAGAGAACATAATGAGGACATCAAAAAGAGCAAGGTCATTCTTCATCTAATATGCAATGATCTAAGATCTGTAATATGCTAAGATAAGCTTAGCTTTAACCCTCCATCGGTCGCAATGCCAAAAGTTATGAGTTCGGGCACAATGCATCTACTAGATGCGTGTGTATGACATTTATTCATTAAAATTGAAAATGAATGATCATAACATGTAAGCATGCTTATTATTTATTCAGAATGAAATTTTAATTTGCTACAAAG
>NW_017731837.1:854967-929457 GCF_001890085.2 Hipposideros armiger | reverse complement strand
AAACAACCAGTCTGTGTAGGGGGAGCAGTGTGTGTGTGTGTGTGTGTGTGTGTGTGTGTGTGTGTGTGTGTGTGTGGTTTCTAAAAACCTTAGATAATTATTACTGTTAGACTGTCTTTAGGGGCAGCAATTGCAAGGTATTACCAATGGGCATTATTTCACAGTTGAATATACGTGTACATGGCCTGTTATTCCATTGCGGTTTATTTGCAAAACATAACTCTCGTTTTCCAGCAAGCTTTCAGTGGAAAAAAGTTTCATAGAAAAAAAATGCAGGTTTTCTACCACTCTACCCTGTGAGAACCTAAGGAGACTATTAAGCTATAAAAAAAGAAATTGAAGCATAAATTTAACCCTTAAAAGTGACTCTTTTTAGGAGGTTTGGGCACCCATCCAGGTAAAGAAAAAGCAGCCTATACACACATCTTAACAGCAGCCTAATCTCCAATTTTCACTACTCCTCACTTAAAGCCCTCTGCTTACAGTGCCCACTGAGTCATCACAGCTAGCATGTCCCTTCTAACTTGACATCTGTTTGTTGTAGCCGATGCCCTCTGTAGTGTTCGGGACTCTGTGAAATGGCTTTATTTAAACAAACAGCAATGGAAAAAGAACCCTTCTGATTCAATCATGACCTGCACTACTTCAGAACTTATGTGGGGACCCCATGATACTCATATAAAGTTAATGTAGGGTTGTGTGGTGGGGGAGGGGTATGTGTGGCTGGATGCAGATAAGGGAAAATGCAGTTGCTAGAGAAGGTACCAATGTACATCTCTCCCATGATACATGGGCTCAATTTTTGCATCTATTTATGCTTTCTACTCTGCTTTAAGTAATATAAAAACAGATTAGGAAATGCAAGATCTTGCGGTACATACAAAATACACTTGCATTGACTATGGTCTAACTCTACAGTAAATACAACAATTGACAACCCTTACGGAGTCTCAAAACCAAGAAACACCATGATCAAACAATTAAATTACACTGCAATTCTGAGGAAGGAGACATTTAATTACACATATAATTTATGTAAGTAAATATAATCATTTTAAATTTCTAAATAGGTAAGCATGCCATTAAATATAAAGCATCAGGAAAGGATTTCAAAACCTATATGATCCATCTACATTGTCAAATGTGATCTACAGAGAGATTGCTCTAGGGAAGAAAAAAAAATCAGAATTCCATCTTTAGAGCCCCCCTTTGGTTAACTTTCAAATGAAACGACTTTATTTGGCAGGGATTTTCTGTAGAAAGTGAATTTTTCACATGCTATAGCCATGTGAAACTGATTTCAGGTATTAAGACACTGGTATATCATTAAATCTTTCCCACTCATTAATTGCAAATTATTTGCACATATTTCTCAGGGTATTCTGGTATTTTAAACACCTTAAAATATTGTATCTATAATAAATTAAATGGGCAATTATGATGTCACCATGCAATTCTATATAACTACTTGCAATGGGGTGCTTGAGAGGACACCATTTCCCAAATTAGCCTATTTATCAGTCTTTCTAGAGCATTCGAGGGAGGACTCAGGCAGCTGGGTTCCAGTACTAGTGGAAAGCACTGTATGATCTTGCCAAAACCACAAAAGCACATCCTCCTACAGTTGGTCTCCATCATCTGCTAAATGAAAAGGAGAAAACCTGGATCCTAATGGGGCTGCTATGAAACCCACAAGAAAGAATGAGAAGCAACAAAGAACATGACAAAGGTCGGGTGACCTCCTGGGAGGAAGACGCAGGAAAAACAAAGCAGTAATGCACATAAAAACTTTGTAGTCTATCACACAAAGCACATGTTTTTAAAAAGCAAACAAAAATAAGTAAAAGTACTTTCAGCAATTAAATGTATGTTCTCTCTTGAAGAAATGTCAGATGGGAAAAATACATTCCTAGGCCACCACAAACCCCTAACGCCTCTCTCTGTCCATCTCTGCCACTCTCACTATCCTCCACCCAGAGGGCAGCGTGACCCCTCCAATCAGTCATCAAACAACTCCAGGAAATCTGTCATTCAATTATGAGCACGTGACAGGTACTACAAACTCAGCTTGATCTTCAACATACACAACCTAAGTTCCAAAACTAGTGAACTTTTGACATCCCCTGGAACTAAACAGATAAAGCAGTAGCCCAGGTCTCTTCATCTCTGTATAAGTCAATCACAGTTGACAAATACCAGTATCTCAGAGTGTTCAACAAAGTGACTGGTGGGCACTAAATGTATAGATAAGTGATAAATGTACAGAATGGAAAGGTTGACCTGAGTTTTAGATTTCCTTGGGTCTCAGGTATCCATGGGTGAGGACCAAAATTCCTACCTGAGCAGCTATTATATTTCCAGTGTTTGTGCCACTGAGGCCCATGGTGACAAAGACAAGAAGTGTGCTTGGGCCCCTCAAATAACAGGTCAGTAACTCATGCCACACTGATGTAAGTCAGAGCTGCAATCATCTTATTCCTAAAACTGCATAAAGATTTACACTGATGTCAAGGCTAGATGTCACTCTGCCGCCCCCTGGGGAGCTTACCATGGGAGTCACACAAAGAAATCAACACCTCGGGGAAACAGCTTTCTGGAAAACATCAACTCCTCTTCATTTTATTAATACATTTCCTAATGGATCTTTTACTGCAATGACTTATTCTTAGAGGCTACATATCCTGTAATGATTCTACTTTTTGGGAACTACTTTTAAAGCTTTATACCTTATAAAACTTGTTTTTTCCAGTTCCCATAAGAATCTGTAATATCCATGTTAAGATTGACTTGATTTCACAGTTTATTCCAACTATATGTCTTCTTCAACTTTCTGGTTAGATATTATCTAACCAGTTAGTCCCATTCTCACTGACTCAGTGACATGTTCAAACACGCAGAGATGGGCTGATACGATGCTGATGGAGCTTAACCTTCAGGGCTTCTACTGCACGGGCCCCTGGAGTGCTTGGGCTTAGGTAGGAGTTGGTGGTCTCAGAGGCGACACCAAGACGCATCTCTACGTAAGCATTTCTGGTAAAGAGGTCATGAAAGAAAGAACTAAACCATTTAACTGAATCACTGAAATAAATACTTACCTTTGTATCTAATTTTATATTCATAATTTTTTCTTCTTTCTTAAAGACGAACCCTCTTCCCTCCCATTTTATAAGTTTCCGACAAAACCTGAATCTGTCCTGATACAGGCAAAGATGTGTAAAAGTACTTCTCTAGTTTGCACTCTCTATTGCTCAAGTGTTCAACCTATAGGGAAATTCCTGTCTTTAAAAATAAAAATTAAAGGCAGGGTAGATAGTGAAAACTGGTTTTAAGTGTACATCTTTAAGATCATTGATTTCATTATGTATTTTCCAATACTAAAATATTAACTAAAATAAAACCTGCAGAACTTTTGGATCTTTGACATTTCTCCCCAACAATCTAAAACTCTCAGATGAATGGGACATCCGGGTTCTGAGACGAAGGCCTGTGTATTATATTACTGATCCCCATAATATAAGGCCTAAGTGGAATTTCTTATGTTTAGGGTAGTGAACATAAAAAGCAAACATTTCTCACATGACTGATGTTTGCCTTTAAGAAAACAACCCTGGTCAAAAATTATTAGGAAACCGATCAGCAGCCCCACTGGACTCTGAAGCAATGTTATTAGGTAGTCCAACACTACATTTTGTCAAAAAACTCTGACAACCTAATAACCAGATTGTCATCAGACAGACATTGAAAAATGATATTGCGTTTATTCCAGCATTAAAATACCACCACTTCCTGAGGTTTTTTGTTTTTGTAAAAAAAAAAAAAATTATCAGAGATGCATCCCATTAGTCTAGATGGTGTTGAAACGGGTCTGTTCCACTTGAGGAATGGAGTAGAGAGTTTTGCTTTTATTAAAGCTTAAGAAAGAATTCTTCTTCAGATCACCTGCTTGATTTCATTCATTAAAACCCTATGTGTTAAAAGGAGAAATATAAAAGAGAATGTATATAACAACACTAACCGGCATTTATGGAGCATTTAGGTTGTGCCACATACTATGTTCAGTACTCTGTTACTGGACTCCACCCAACAACTATCAGTGAGAGGTGCTATTGTTACTGTTATTCTCATTTTCAGAGGGTGAAAGGAGGCTTCTGGGAGCTAACAAACTCACTGGCAAATCCAAGGCACCAACCCTAGGTTCTTAGCCACTGCAATGTGTGCTGAGAAAAGAGGATTTAATTTGGTTTTGAGGCGGTGGGGTGGAGATGTTGGGGTGAAATATGTTTTTTTCAAGAAAATCATTCCATATTCAACCTCACAGACGAGGGTAATCCAGTGTGCAGTCTGACCTGTAAGCCAAATCCTATGTATTATGTGCAATTAAATGCAGAAAGACAGAAATATTAAGATATAGCCTTAGGTTTGAAAATACTTTAGCTTCCACTTAATTAGTCAATTATAAGAAGTTATCCACTAACCTGTACAAGAATAAACCTCGGGGAGTACATTTCTAAGATGACCTTTGAAACCCTAATGTCCAAAAATCTTATAGTTTTATCTATTAGGATATAAATGACTTATCCCATGTAAATCACTGTCAAATTTGCCAATGCAAATTGTGTGGCTCAACTAGTCAGTAATAATTTAATGATACCAATTTTTGGTCCAAAACATATAAAAATACTTCAGACTACTTAAATGTCCAGGCAACCAACTCAACATTACAGTTGCAAGGCCCTTTAAAGTCTTCAAAGTATTTTCCCATCCAATGATTTCATTTGATAGCCATGAGACTACATTATTTATTAAAATTAAACACACACACATACACACAAATCATTCCAAATTTACAAACATAATGTTGAGCAAAAAATGTCACACAAAAACAAGGTCATACTGTATGATCCTATTTATATAAAATTAAAAACATGGCAAAACCAATTTGTGGTGTTAGAGTCGAGGCAGTGGTGGCCTGGGCTGGGAACAGGATAGTGGCTGGAAGGTGGCACAAAAGGGTCATGTTGTACATTTCGTTGTGGGTGCTGGTTCTTTGGGTGTGACCACCTTGTGAAAATTCATCAAGATGGACACTTTGGATTTGCAAGTGTACACATCCTGTGAATACATTATACTTCTATGAAAAGCTGACATAAAACAATCATTCTCTTCCTTAAGCAGTTTGCCAGCTAGACCAAGAAGAAAATATACCCTGGACAAAAGGGTGGGCAATCTGAAAACATACAGAAGCTTGACTTTGCAAACTACTGAGCTGCTGACAGTCTTATGAGAACCTCTTAGCATTCCTTTCCCTCACAGCGTCAAACAATCCAAATAGCAATTCACTGTATTAATTCCTGTAATGAAAGTTCGAGGTTTGTAGTAAATCATAATTGTGCCCTACAAAGTGCAGAAAATGTTTGCTGGGATTTAGGTCTCTGAAGGCACAGTGAGCGATTCAGAGAAATGTAGTGAACTTTCACAGTAACAGCTCATTAACAATTGCAGTTAAGATGCAAACACTTGATACATTTTTAGAAACACTGGTACTAATTACGTGCATTTCATTTTACCAGAAGTCAGAAGATAATATGTTAAACAGATTTTTTACTTTTCCTCCTCTCAACAGTCAATATATCGAATAGTAAGTTAAATCTAGATTTGTTTTCTGTTTCCATAAACATGAGAGGTGAAGACAAAGGGAACCCTACTTCAGTTTCTCTCCTCTAATGGGTTGCCACTGTTTTAGGGAGCATGGTTTGGAACTGCGTTTTGCATGTCTTCCAAGATGAAATATCAAGAATATGTTCGTACAGCTACCTGGAGAAAACTGATGCTATTTCAAGAAATAACAGTTGATTTGGGGCCGGCCAAGTGGCACGTTGGTTAAGAATTGGCTTGGGACATCAGCTCTGAGCAGCAGGGCCCCGGTTCGGATCCCACATGAGGGCCAGTGATGCTACGCCCTCTACAGCTAAGGTGGTGAACAACAGCTTGACCTGGATCTGGGATGCCATGAGTTGCCGGCGATGATGACAGCGTAAGCTGCAGTGGGGCTGGCCGGCAGCAGGCGTGAGCTTTCGTGAGCTGCCGTGAGCCACCGTGAGCTGCTGTGAGCAGCCATCCAGTGGCCAACGAGCGACTGCCTCACCCGGGAAGAGCACAATGATAATAACAACATGGGCCAGTGAAGCAACGTCCTCCACAACTAGACTGAAGAAAAAAAGAACAACAACTTGTCTGTTCCCCTTCCCCGATTCCCCAATGCTGTTCCCCTCCCCCAATTCCCCAATAAAATCTAAAAAACAAACAAAAAAACAGATCGATTCCTTCCAAAAAAAACAAACAGTTGATTTGGTCACAAAAAGTACCAAGCATCATGTTAATTGACTCAATTGCCCTATTTTTACTTAAAACTGGACCACAGACCTGCAGGGCAGGGCTTATCAATGATGTTAACAGCTGTATACCCAGCACTGAGCAGAGTTATAGAAAGAACACTGGAACTTATTACTGAATGATTCATTTCACCAATCTTGATGCCAAGTGAGGGATAGTTAATGCTACCATTTTAGGCCTGAGTTTAAGATATTAATGTAATATTTTTACAAAATATATGAATTTTAAGTAAGTTTACTCCGTTTTTCCAAAAGTTTGAATTATTTTCCCTTGCTCATACCAAATATAAGAAAAGTGAACATTATTAAGTTAAAGTGATATTCTTAGCTTTACAAAATACCTATGTTGACACAGTAGCCTAAATTATCTGAAAATAACTGTTATTTATCAACAGAAGAGAGAATTTGACCCTCACGAATTAGATAAATTCCCAACCAAATAATGACCAAGAATAGCAATAATAATAACACTTTTTCCTTTTTTTTTTTCTGTCTCTTACTCAACTATTAGGAGGCTATAACAAATAAATAAATACATACCATGGAAACATCAATGTTAATCTCTACAAAACAGGATTTAAAAAATTACTTTGTATGGTTAATAACCTCTCCAAAGCATTCAGGGAAGAGTTGTTAAAACAGACCTTTAGGAACAGGCGTTCTTTCCAGTACTCCAGGAAGCACTCAGGCAAATATATTTTGGGACTGGAAACAAAATTATCTGAATCACAGAAAGAATAAGTCCAAGATGTCACCTGGCCTGTCATTTGCATGTTACCAGCAAGTGTCATTTCATTCCACTATTGCAGGCTGCTTATGCCTCTGGGCTCCCTCTCTTGGCTCTGCCTGACAATGGACGCACTCAAAGACCAAAAAAACCCTACCAAGTAGTCTAATGCTAGCAAACCCCTGACCCACATCAGACCCACTAAAAACTGCAGTAACACTTTCTCTGTCCTAGCCTAATTGCCATTTCAGAGGAAAATCACTCTTTGTTCTGACAGTTTTTCCTGTCCCTTAGAAAAATGGTTCAGGCGTAGATTCTGGTGCTACTTTTGGTACATGAAATAAATGTTTATGCTATTACATGTGTATTCTATAACTGTGTGGTTAAATGGTTGCTCCTATTCATTCTAGCAGCTTTAGATACCATGACTGCTTTACATACTCTAACCAGTGGTCATCCATGATCACGTGTGCATTCAGTGATAAAGAACCCTGTGGTTACACACCTCATAGTTGTGCCAAATTTGATACTAAAAAGGAGGAATCACTTTCTCTCAAGTGTAACCATTACTAAAAGAGGAAAGCCCGGTGTGACAAGAGTAATCTATAACACACATGAACCACAGTAGGGTGAAGTAGGTGGCCACCTAGAAAGTGAGATTTTGGGGGTGCTCTCTCCACTGTGATTGACTGAATTCTCTTCCTATGAGACAAAACTCAGTATTCCACAGTTAAAGTCTGAAACACAAATCACCCAGGTAAATTGTTCTAACACTCAGTCATTCACATACTCCTTTCATGATTCTTATAATATCTGTGAACCAACATTCTATCATTAATACAATAGTTTTCTTTTAATCAGTTCAACTTTACCAACATAAATTCATTTTTAGAATTGTCTTTGGGAAGAATTTTCTATCACCTCTGTAAATACCCAATATCATTTCTATTTAGCCAATATTGCTTGCCATAATAAAATATAAAGAAATTAATGTGACTAACCAAAAAATTGTTCTCTCATGTACTCTGTAAAATCATCTCATGTATCACATGAAATACTGTAATAAATCGCAGGTTTAAATTCACACTAAAGAGTAAATGAGTGATATCAGAATTCTCAACAGCCTTCTGTCCTCTCCTTTGATTAAAGGAGGAGGAGCAACTAAAAAGAGGAAAGAAGAGTGCTGAGAACATGTAGGAGCATGTGTGACCACGGGGTGGCTTGGGCCGGGGTGGGGTGGATGTCACAGCTAAGACAAGTAAGGGCACAAAAGAGCAGGCTGCCGCCCGCCTCACAGTTATTTCTATCTGGAGGAGCTGCCCCTGCGTATGTGTCACGGAAGAAGTCCACTGTTTGATGTGAAGGTCCTTCCCCACTTCTACGCACTATCTCCTTTAGACATACACGTCTGAGCTCACAAATTACCCATCACAAAGAAATCACATGCTGTTAATAGGTCTCTTCATTGTGGCTGACAGTGCAGAACAAATGCCAGCCCCCGTGCTGAGACCAAATTCCTGGAATGCTAACAGGGGCTCCCAATGGGAGGAGACCTAGAGGCCGCCCCAGTCGCTCCCGCAGCAAGCTTCTGACTTCTGCTGCTTCTTACCACATTCGCCACTAAGTGCCGGACGCTCCAGCTCTCCCTACCCTCCTCTCCAGTTGGATTCTCAATTTTCTGATCCTTCCCGTTGCTCTTAACACCCAGCTCTCAGCTAAACAGTTACCCAATTTATACAAAAAGCGAGTGGGTCTGAATGAAACAACCATAAATGAATGAATGCATGAAAACAGATCAGCTTCACAGAAAGGAGCATGTGCAAACATAAGGCATGCCCCTAAATTATCCCAACCTCATCCTAAGTTTCACCAAGGAACATAGCACAAACCCCACCAGGACCACTCTGCCTTTGCAGAGAAAGGACAAGTTCTTCTTCAGCCCAGCTGCATAAATACGTACTGTACTCCCTCTTTTAAAGACCTCCTTCTTACAAACTGTGCAATCTTGGTCAAGTTACTTAACCTCTCTGAATTTCTATTCCCTCATCTGTTAAATTGTGAAGAATAATATCTGCCCCATAAACTGTGATAAAGATTCAATGAGAGAATTTGAGCAAAGTGACTGCCACATTGCCTGGATACATCATAAGCTAAAGATGCTGGATGCCTTTTTGGACCCAATCATAACACCACGATAAATATCAGCGGCATGATGGTTCCATGTTCTCACAATGTAACACTCACATGCTTTCATTCCTGTTACCTTGACATCTGTCCTGATATCTTCCCTGTTTGCCAGCATCAGAGTTTTTAATCTTTGCAGAGAGAATGGAGCAGGATAGCAGGTCCCGTTGGCATGAACAGACACCGAATCACGTGCAGTCATAGTGCATCCTGGGTTGATGATGACCACAGTTCATTCCCATTTTGAAGCCCCCTGCTTCTTCACTTCTCACTCTGAATCTCCTGCACTTGTAACGCCAGGAGAGCTTCCCTCATTTCTAAGTCAGTAGGATGAGCCCCTACAGCCACGGGAAGGAAAGGTGAGGATCTGATGCCTGTAATATTTTTCAGACAGAAAAACGCTCTCCCAGCGCCTCTCCCCAGGAAATGGTAAACTACTCTGACATTTCAGCTGTTGCCCCTCCAAGCAGATTCACACACCTCTCGGCTAACACCCCCTCTGGGCAGGTATCTAATCATGTTTACAGTTATTCATTATGACTGGCTATACACAGATAGTGCCTTTGGTGTCAAACCAAATGGCCCTGGAGTCCCCTAGTCCAAGACAGCCGGAAGAAACAGACACATATTAGATAAGACACGGGCAGGAAAATCACCTTCACTTCCATGAGATGGAGAGAGACTGAAGTGGGCCTGCTGGAGTCCTCCAGGGCGCCAGTGTGGGGAGGCCCACAGCCAGCAGCGCAGGATCAAAACCCCGAGGTGCCTCGGGGTCAGAAGGCTTGCCCGAACAGCTTCTGTGGGGGTTTGCTAGCAAACAGGTCGGCAAGGAAAAAAGACAGGCGGTTTTGCAGGGGAGTCATGGGGAACCAGAAGGGCCAGCAGGCATCCTAAGTGCCAGGGCACTTCCTGGACTCAGCTCGCGTGCACCCACTGTGATTCCATTCACCTCTCTGAGGAAGGCTCCCCAGGAACACCAATGGAGCAGTGCCCTCGGCCAGCTGCAATCATCTAAATGGAGACTCACTCGGGGAGGGGGTGACAATGACCTGAGAGATGGCCTCGGGTCCTCAGAATCCATGATGAACACTCTATTTAAACAAGGGGAACTTGCATTTTCTCAAACAGCATTTAGACACAGTCACATCATCGGGAGTGAATCTAAGACTCTAGAAAGAGCAGGCACACTTTCCCACTGACACAGCTGTACTGAAAAATCCACCCGTGGCTCTAAGGGAAATGAGAAAACACATTGCGGATTTCTAGCATGGCATCCAATCTTCATTTCTGTGATCCCTCAATTCTCAGTTCAAGTTCAAGTATAAACGGACTTTTTTTTCCCCCTGAAGTAGGAAAAAGATTAAGTAGGCAGGACGCTTTCTGAGTTCTGCGGAGCATATGTTCCTAAGCTTTCCTTTTGTAGCGTTTATGGATTCATTCTGGAGTAGGGTTAAGCCGGAGCAAAGCAATTTGGCATGCTTGCATTAGCTTTATCAGAAGAAGCAAGTGCAGCCTGCAGGGGCCACCCTGACCTGAGCTGCGAGAAAGCTTCCTGGAACCCTGAGGGGGATGCTGATTATTTTCCTTACAGGGATGCGCAAGCTTAGCCATGCTCCTTGCAAAACAGTAAATGAGCTTCATGCAAATTATCCTTAAGAAAGTAGTGGCCCAGGGGACCCGGGTGATCATTATCACGCAAACTGAATTTCTGACCAGCTTCAACCGTCACCTATCGGCAGCACTACGGGTCAGCATTCCAATCCATTCCAGCCTCAGGACCACGGCTAGTGGATGAACTTTCCAGACCTGTACTTCCACTTCTATAAGCTGTATCCACATGACAGAATACAGGGCAGTCCTGAATGATGACGTGGGAGAAGGATTTTTAATGTCACAATACAGTGTTAAGTGGAAAAGCAGTACATACCAATTTTTTTTAAACATATCTACAAAGAGAACTCACTGGAAAAAAATACCAGGAAATGCCATAGGAGGTCATCTCCAGGCAGTAGAAGATTATGAGCAGTGTCTGTTTTCTTCTGTGGATTCTTTTCCCAAGTATTCTAAAATGCAAATGTTTAGTTTTGTAATACGAGTAATTACAAAGTGATTTAAAGGGACAGACTGGTGTTTACAGGAAGGTTTTTCATGTGCAAAACAAAGGATTTCCATTAAAATAATATAATTGACCCGCACCATTGAGAAAGAACTACCACATATATCACATTCGGATAATTGTCACCCTCCCCAACTACTTCTTAAGTGCCTGCTGTATGCATTGCCCTACAATAGGCATCAGTACTCAGCCAAATAACTAAGCTAGTGACTAAGTTATTTACATCATTGGGACCCTACCAGTGTCATTAAACTTGGAGACCCTGAGAAAGCATTAACAAAGGTGTTAATCCATCCACCTGTCCCACAGCCCACCTTCTCAGAGAATCTCTCCAACTCCTGCTGGGCAGGATTAAGTGGAATTAATTAGGCAGCCAGCCAGGTGACCCTGTGCCCAGGTCACAGCTGACTCTAACAGGAGTGGGGACCTGACCTACAACGTCGAGCTATTCGGATACTTTCCCTCAGGAAAGAGGAATCGGAGTGCGGCAATTCCTATCAGTCTCTACAGACCCCTTGCAGGGGCAGTCGAGGTGGACGCGGCTGCGCAGAGCAGAGCAGAAGGCAGGGAGAAGCAGTAGTGAGAGGCTGTGCTGCTCCTGTGACAGTCACTGTGCTTTGGGATGGAGACACAGAGACAGTGTGGCGCGGACATGTTTATCCATTTATGGGTCCTGCTCCTGTTAGCTCTTGAGGGCCAACTACTTCCTGGCCCAGTGCCTCAGGACTCGCTGTGTCCAACCTGCCTTCAGATCAGTACAGGCACACCTCGTTCTATTATGCTTCACAGATGCTGCATTTTTTTTTTTTTAACAAATGGAAGGCAAGACCTTCCACCAACAAAAAGATTACAACTCGCTTTATTGTTGTACTCACTTCATTGCTGTGGTCTGGAATCAAACCCACAGTATCTCACGGGTATGCCTGTAAGCTGCCCTGTGGAATGAAAGTAAGTGCCCCATCTTTTGTTGCTGTTTGTTTCTTAAAAGCAGTGAACCCTAAGATGCAGTTCCGAGGTCAGAACGATGAGCCCTCACTCCCGCTCCGCATGGCTGATTCCCACGCCCCTTGTCCTTCCTTCAGATCTCAGCTACAATGTCATGGACTCAAGAAACCACCCCACAGGAGGGGGTCTGCTGTTTTGCCTCCTGTTGTTTCCTCAGTAGGACTTCACATAACTTTTAATTGCATATGTATTGCCTGTTTAATAGCTTTGATCTGTCTCAAGGTGTAAAACCATCAGCAGGGCCATGTGCCCTGCACCTCTACAGCATGTCCCTAACGCTTTACAGGAGCTCAATGGAGTTGAACGCATCAGTTAGTCAAGTACATGAATCATATCCTTTCATTCGATATACAAATGATCACTGAGCACTTAAAATTTGCAAGCCTGGTGTTCTCCATACAGAACTAATGATTCAAAGAAGGACTTCGGTATATCTGCAAAGACAAACAACATCCACCCAGCAGGCACGGCTGAGGGCCTATCCAACAGCCACCCCCTCTCCTGCCTTACAGGTGAAACCCCAGCTTTATTGTGATGTCCTCCTTCTACAAAACGATGTGTCCAGGGATGTGGGATTATTGCAGTTCACCGATAAATTCTGATTCGTTTAAACCAGAGAATGGGTTACAGCTGTTCAGATATCCATCCCTTTAGCCCCTAGGGCAGCCAGGCAGAAACAAGCCCAGGGCAGTCAAGGCCCACACCGCCATTACATACATACATACATACACACACACACACACACACACACACACACACACACACACCAGCCACCTCTAGCTGTGAGCAGCCTCCTCTGTTTACTTAATGTGCTGATAGAATGTTATCATTTTCTTTGTGTACCATGACAAGAACAATTAGACTAAAGAGCACCAATCTGGGGCTGGCCAAGAGGCTCAGTGGTTAAGAGTGCTAGCTCTGCGCAACAAGGTCGCTGACTGGATTCCCACATGGGATGGTGGGCTACGCCCACCCGCAACTAAGATTGAACATGGCACCTTGAGCTGAGCGGCACCGAGCTGCTGATGGGCGGCTGAATGACAATTGGACTTGGAGCTGAGCTAGCTGCGCCCTCCACAACTAAGATTGAAGGACAACAACTTGGCTGTTCCCCTTCCTCAATTCCCCAATGAAAGTCTTAAAAAAAAAAAAAAAGCACCAATCTAAGCCAATTAAATTAATTTCACCCCATGTGCCATTGTCTAATATAGGAAGGAGTGTGTGGTTGCAATCAGCCAAAGGGGACCTGAGGAGAAGCCTGCTAGGGGGATTACAGGAAAGGTCCCTTTCTCTTAAAAAGGGATGCACAAGAATAGACATCCTCTCATGCCAAAGGAGGCTACCACATGCACAGATGGAACCCCAAAATGAAGCAGCCATCTTAGAACCGTGAAGGCAGTCAGTCGGAGGACCATGTCAACATACTGAAGATAACAGAGGAAAAAGAGCAAGAAATGGAAACTTGAATGACACTGTTGAGCCACTGAACTAACAAAACCTACAGCTGCCCCCCTCAGGATGTCTTACTCCTTGAGATAATTCATTTGCCTTATTCTGATGGGTTTTATTTTGTGTCCAAATGTAAGTTGGTAGAGAAATTCATAAAATAATTGACAATGTTTAGTAATCTGTCAACAGCTTAAAGTTCAAAATCCTCTCCCTGCTGCACAGTGACAACCATCAAAGGCACCCTGGGAAGTCCCCAGTCGCTTGGCACCAGGGAAAGTGAACTGAGGTTTGATTCCAGACATTCAAAGTCAGGGTTCTATAATGCCTTCCCATCAATCATGGCAGCCATGGGACTCAGCACGTAGACACAGCCAGGGTGGGAAGCTTTTTGTTTTTAATTCCCTTATTGTGTAAACCATTTTGAATTGACAGTTTGATTATTTGCAGCCAAAACCATCTTCACTGATAAATCTACCTTCACATAATTAGCAGCAAATTTATGTGACCGCCTTTGAACAAAAGACTCAGGAGAAAATGGTGCAGAGATTCATAATTCTGTCCACATGCCTCCAATATTTAGATGCTGGGTCTTATGTGAATTTTTCCCAAAACGTTAGACAACTGAGATGCCAGGTAAAGAGTTAACCATGTGATCATCTGATACTCTCTCCATCATGAGAGTCATATAGCACCTCAAGAAGGCTGATACAAAACCTTATCTCAGTGGTGAGTTGGGAGCAGCATAATTTAAAAACACCAATTTGTACTTTTTGTTATCCCTTCTGTGTATATTTTTCCCTTTCTTATCTCAACAAGTTCCACGGAGTCTGCTTTCCCTATGTTTCAGGGACATGCCCAGAAGCAGAAAATACTAGAAGGCAATCTCTAACTCCCCCAAATCTGGCCTCCACTAAGGACTTTTCTTTCAAAAGCCTAAATTCATGGAAGGGCATGTGCTAGATACCAGCAGAAAGAAGAGGGATAAGAGAAGTTTTGGTTGTTTTGTTTTCTTTTAAGCTGTTCTGTCTCCTTTGATCTTGTTTAGGTGGAACTGGGCTTTCCTGATATTGGGGAGAAGCTGGAGGCTTTCCAGTTCCTTACACTAGTGGAGGCTGGCACTCTGCTCCCTGGCAGACCTCTAGGAAGGTGGCAGGACTTTTGATGGGGATGGTGATGGGATGCTGGGAAAATGAATATTGGGGTCTTAAAGCCACAGAAGAAGATCGTATCTTCCTTTGCAGACACAGCGGGGCCATCTAATACTGCAAGGCAAGGAGCCTCTCGGTGTGACCAGCATGGACTACGGTTCACAGCGCCTTTTCCTGAATGTTCTGTGCTATGGCAGACCTGCGGCACTTCTGACCAATGACACTAAGTGAGCAGAAACCCCATGTGCCACTGACATAGAACATCCCAATATTTAGAGAAAAAGAAAAAAAAATACACACACATACACACACACACACTCACATATAATATATAACATAACATATAATATATAATATATAATCATATATGCATGCATGACTAAAATTCATGCTTGCAACATTCAAAACAATTTTTTAAAATTAAACCTTTAAATCTAAATGCAAACTCAGTTTATATTTTTAACTGGCTTGACATGATATGAGCTCCCAAAGATACCACATCTACCAGGCCAAGTTCCCACTAGTTATTCAATATATTCCTGCAAGTCCTGCTGCCTTAGAAAAGGAAAATTAACTGTTACATACATAGTTTCATAGCTGGTGAACATTACTGCATATTTTCAAGACATTCAAATAAAAGGCAATAACAGAATGCTTTCATTTTAATTCTGTCTAAGCAATGCCACACCCATTCATGAGCAATGACAGTATTTCCCTCATTTTGCTGGGAATTAATGAAGACTGAACACAGAGTGTCCTATATGCAAGGCACTTTACATAACTAAGATTCCCAAATAACACAAAAGCATTTTCAACTCACAAATGGGGTGTGACGTAAAAATGTTCTTGGAAGAAATCTCCAATAATCCTTACCTTCAGAGGGTGCTGGGAAGCTCTATTAACACCAGAGGAACATGTTTAGATATTCAAGTTAAAGAACTATAGAAATGCAAAGTATTATTATTATCACAGTTCTGAAATAATTTCACACCTAGGGATGAGAGAACCCCAGGCCATATTTTACTGCATCTCTCCTGCCGGAAAAACAAGAAATGACATCCACACGCGTGTGGAGAGGCTGCAGAGCGGGGGGGAAGGAGATGAAAATCAAATAGAACAAAGACATCAATTTCTCTTTTACTTATATTCCCCCTAGATGTCATTTTAGGGGACTTTCAGGAAAAAAATGTGTCCCTTTCAGGTCAGGAACAATGTTCTCATTGTTGCTTTGTTTGTTTGTCTTAAGAGCATTCGAGAACATGTAAGACAGAAAATAGCCACAACATATACAGACACCCGCTATAAGAAGCCGTCGGAGATTTTTACCCACAGTCTGGGTTACCCATGTGTTATCACGTTTTCCTGGTTAGAATACATGCAAGATGGGGAGGAAAAGGGGCCAGAGCCTCCCTGCCGGCACCTGCCACGCGACGTACAGGATGCACTTTCAGAGAAAGCACCTCTTGGCCCAGGGTCTCGGTGCTTTTATACCAGATAAAGTAACAACCAGCTGAGTTGGAACAAAGATAACTTTGTCCACTTCTGTGGGGCACAGTTCCTCCCAAAGCACTTGCCAAACTTAAAAGTGGCCAGATAAATCATGACCTGAGTCACCCACCAGTGCGAGCTCACCTAGGAAGTCAAAAAGCAGCTGCTTTAGAGGATACCAGGATTTCTAGTCAGCTACTGAGAGCACTACGTAACACGGTCACTCACTGCTGCTAATGGAGGTGGTGGTGATGATGATGGTAACGGTGACAGTGACAATTATGGGAATGGTAGGATATAGAACAGAAGTTTTTAAACCCTGTTGATCAATGGTATCTCCTGTGGAGCTTTTCAAAATACAGATTCTTGGTCCCCATCGCAAATCTACTGATTTTGAATCTCTGAAGCTAGAATCCAAGTTCTGTTTTGGTTTGGGTTTTGCTTTTTTTTTTTTTTTAAAGTAGCCATTAGGATAACAAGTAAAGTGAAAGTGTTTGTAAATGGCATGATTAGGAATGCAGGTTTTGTAGACAGATTGGCTGGAGTCTAACCCCAATTCTAACACTTATTAGATGTGTGACTCTGGGCAAATACTTACCCAGTAAGCCTCAATTTCCACATCTATAAAATGGAAATGCTACTACTACCTACCTCAAAAAGCAGATGCCTAGGAAAGTAAACAAACTTTTAAAAAACGTATTAGTTAATTCCAAGGAAGGCAAAAAGTTACATGTTAAAAAAAAAAATTTACCAACAAGGCCAACATGATGATGTAAATATTATATATTGATTTAAACAAAAATTGTGATATAATTATGTGATTATGTTAGGAGACTGTGAGGACCAAAAGTGGTAGGAGTGGGGAGTATCAAAATTGCTAAAGTTGATATATCAGAAAAAAAAACAGTAGAAGCACATTATTTAGAAATAGATAAACACCACAAGTATCAGAGTTGAAAGATGCTGATTCTGGGGGAGGGCTCAGAAGACAGCGAGAAAGGTAGCAGGAGGAAGAAGGTAGTGAGTTTTTCAATTTTTGCTTTTTAGTGCTGGTTTATTCAAATAATGTAGATATGTTGCTTTGATAAAAATAAAAATGAATTTTTTATGGCCGGCCAAGTGGCTCAGTTGGTTAGGAGCATGAGCTCTGAACAGCGGGGTCACCAGTTCGATTCCCACATGGGCCAGTGACGCTGCACCAGAGCTGAGCTGCCGCTGAGCTGCCAACAGGTGGCAGGATGGCTCAGCTGGTGAGAGCGTGTGCTCCTAACAACAAGACTGCCTATTCGATGGTGGGCTACACCTGCCCGCAACTAAGACTGAATTTGGCACCTTGAGCTGAGCTGCCACCAGGATAGCTCAGTGGATAGAAAGTGCGCTCTTAATAACAAGGCTGCTGGTTCAACTCCCGCATGGGATGGTGGCTGCGCCCACCCACAACTAAGATTGAACACAGCACCTTGAGCTTAGAGGCTACAAGCTGCTAACGGGCAGCCAGATGGTGACTGGCGCCCTCCACAACTAAGATTGAAGAACAACAACTTGGCTGGTCCCCTTCCCCAATTTCCCAGCACTTTTCCCCTCCCCCAATTCCACAATTTGAAAAAAACAGAAAACCAAAAAACTGACTGATTTAATCCCTCCAATTGTACCACCAAAATGTCCAGTTCTTGAAAGTGTACAATAAACACTTACTATGTCCCTGCCACATTGTAAGTCCTAAAAAGATATTTGTTGAATTGAACTGAATTGAATTGAAAATGGCAGAAAGAAATACAAAGAACTTCCTTTGTGTAACTAAAGTCGCAGCAGGAAAGAGACAGTACCTTCACCTGGGGTAACTGAGGTGAATTTCATGAAGGGTGAGGGCAAGGTTAAGGGAAACCCAGAAGGGGCAGTCCAGTACCCTGGAGTTAGCAAAAATAAAACCATTACCACCTCCGACTTCAAGGAGAAAGGGAAATACCAGTTACCAGGTGGTGGAAAGAGCTAGAGCTGCAGAAGAGAAGCTCCCTACAGGAACTGCGGCTTCCCTTAGAGCAGCGGTTCTCAACCTGTGGTCAACAGGGGTCGCCTAAGACCATCGGAAAACAAAAAAGATACTTACATTACGATTCATAACAGTAGCAAAATGACAGTTATAGAGTAGCAACAAAAATAATTCTATGGTTTGGGGGTCACCACAACATGAGGAACTGTATGAAGGGGTCGCGGCATTACGAAGGTTGAGAACCGCTGCCTTAGAGGAATACAGCCAGACAACCACCAGTGCTGCAAGGAAGGGAGGGAATAATAACATTCCAGCCTTGAATTCTCAGATTTTCACCGGCTAATCCAAAGGATAGCCAGAGAGCAAGGCAGTCTGGGGAATGCTGACCATAGAGGCTAGCCTCCTGGAGCACAGAGCCAGAGGAGCAGGAGGCACTGATAAAAGCATGCAGCACCCGCGCTATGGGAAGAGTTTTGTTTTGATTTTTGTTTTTCAATTTACCGCCCTTTCCTATTCAGCTTCATAAAACAAGCCCTTGGTTTCTCAATCGGTTTAATAAATATATGTGGCATAATAACAATAACAATTAATAATAATACATTGATGTTATGCAGCGCTTTACAATTTGCTATGCACTCTTACATACATTACCTTTATGCCACCCTCAAACAGCTCTGTGCAGCAGATAGGGCAAAGGCTGTCCTGATTTTACAGTTGAGCATCCTAAAACCTTAAGAAATGTGAGGTATGTCACCCAGAGTCATAAAGCTATCAGCAGCAGGGCCCAAACTGGAAGGTCTGTTTCCCAACAATTCAGCTAAAGTTCTTTTCATCATAGAGTGCTGTTGTGTTATTTATTCACAACGGGAGGGCAAAACTGATGTCCCCGAGAAAAAAATCATTAACCAGCTTTGTTCTAGGCACTGCACAGAACACAGAAGTAGTCAACAAACAAGACACAAGGGGAAATAGAGCGAACTTGCCCATTCCATTCTGAGGAAACCACGAGCAATGCCAGAGACCGAAGTAATTGAGTTTTCAATCACATTTTACACACCATTGAAAAGAAGGTGTTCAGTAGGATGAGAAAAGTGTTCAAAACAGGAATAAAAGTTCAGGGAAAAGAAGGAAAATATTTGAAGAGTTTTGTTTTGGGAAGCTGGGGTAAGAAGAAGGAAATCACAGTCCCTCATAATCTCCATGCCACAAAGAGACCAGAGCCCCAGAAATTGGAAGGAGTGACCCCTCTGCGTCTCACTTCCAATGCTGCCCCCACATACATATATTAAATACATCTTTTCAGAGCTTGAAGAAGCAGTCAAAAGTGACTTCTTTTTACCAAACACTGGAGTAGAGTCCAGCAAAATAGCCCATTCTTGAAATACTAATTGAGAACGCTGTACCTTTTGGAATCCACTGCAAAATGTTCAGCTACGTACACTGATAGAAGAAAGTAATGAATGGCATTTTAATAGTAAACCTCCAAACACACCCCGTTGATTCCAAATCTAGCTCTGAAATGTGTAAGCTATTCTACCAGTTAGGGTCCCATGGGTGCAAACAGAAACCAACTGGCTAATTTAAGGATTACTGGAAGGAAACTGGGGGCTCCGTGAGTTCATGGCAGACAGACAAATAAGGCTTGGAGACCATCAGTGGCCAGGACAGACATGGAGGCCAGGACATGGAAACTGCTGCAGGGATCTCAGCGCAGGTATCGTCAGGGAGAACGCCCACTGGGAGAAAGGAGAATCCCTTAGCTCAATGTTCCAACTTCCAAGAAGGACCCACTTAACCAACCTCACAGGTCATGCCCCCATCCCTAGGCTGAAGGTAGGCTCCTGAATAGGGCCCCTGGTTACAGCTCCACCAGTCTAATAACCTCAAAAGGGAATAAAGGTGCTGTTAGGAAAACAGACACAATACAGGCAAAAAAAAAAAAAAGTCTTTCTTCAATAATTCCTTAAGAATCTAATTAGCTAGCAGATCACTAATTTCTTAAGACTTTATTAATTAGTCATTGCCCACATACAGCCAAAGAAAGTGTGTGCCCTGATGCCTACAAAACTTCAACCTGACAACTTTTTACTTCCAGAGACCTCACTTCTCATATTACCTGAAAGTTATCTTTTCATCTGATTCCTAAAGACAAAGCAGAATTTGCGCTTCTTTAGTAGCAACATGCTTATTTTGGAAACATTATCCTGAACCTTCCAAAAAGAATAGACTTCTCAGAATATATAATGAATGTTTTCACAAGGATGCTAAGGCCGCTGCTGCTGATGGTGAAGTAATGATACCAAAAGGCACAGCATCAGCTAACATCTACTGGGTACTCACCATGGTCCAGGACCTGCTCTAAGCCTGTGACACATAATGACTCATTTAATCTCCACAACAACCTTATTAAGAAAACACTATTATTATCGCCATTTCACGAATGAGGAAACTGAGACATACAGGGGCTAAATAACTTGTCTATGGTCCAATAGCTAATAAAAGCCAAACCAGGACTAAATCCATGTCTAGCTCCAGAATACGAATGTAACAAAGGATTTTCATTGAAAATGGAGGAAATGGACTGTCCCGGTGTGAAAAAACTGTGAGGACCATAATTATACCTAAAGATTGCAAGGCTCTGAAGATTGATTGCTACATCGCCACTAATACCAATAATTTATGAGAAGTTTTTTCTAGGGTTTTCATGTACTGCTTTATTCCAAGATGTGGCTCAATGGTGCAGAGATATGTAAGTTATATGGCTGAAAATAAGAATTATCAACTTCTTAAGATAGTTTTTTTCTTCACTAGTGGTCAACCATTACAGAAAAATCCTAAGCAAACCAGCTCTCATGCACAGAGCTTACTCATCCCAAAGCAAATTCTCAAAACACTGTTTACCCAGCTCATGTTTTGATTATTCAAACGGGGTTTTCTCCAATTTCCCTGTAAACTTCTTTTTCTCCCTCAAAATAAACATTAAAAATTCAGCCCCAGAAGTAGCTTTGTCACAAAGTTAGGAATAACTTAAAATATAAGGTAAATCAAAATGGCTTTTCAACTTTAACTAAAGTGGTCACAGTCATGATTGCTATAATAAAAACGACAAAAAAGAACCTAAAATTGTCAAAAACATAATTGATGATGAAAACAAAAGTATAATTACGGCATATTTCACCCTGACCACCAAAGACTCTTGATGAAACCGCAGCCCTATAATTTCTCAGAATGAATTCTTTAAATTAAAATACTCCATGCAGAACAGAAATTAAACAATGAATCAAAGAACAATACTGTACAGCGGTAAGCGTATAAATATACCTAGCAAAAAGGAAACAATTACATTTTTCCATGTAAAATCTGACTCCATTGTAATGTTTCACAGGAGGCTGAGTAGGTACTTTTCCCGTTGCTTTGAACTTGGAAGTTCATTTCCTCTAACTCACTTATGGCCCACAGTGACTGGGTGGAATGAAATTAGCTACACCAAACGGGCTGGCTTTCTTCTTTCCACAAAATGAGCTCCTCCACGCAACTGCACAACTGACTTTCATGATAAATTTCATCCAACACAATTGAAATGCCACTCTGCATTTTATTTTAAGTGCTTTATCTGGCCAGCTGGTTTTATTTGACTATTGACCAGAAGTGGTACAACGGCATTCTTTTTCCATCTAGCATTAATCTTAGTAAACTTAGCTCCCTCGGAATGTCTTAACTGCTGAGAAGAAAGCAAAAGTCAGCAGGCATACAATTGAATTTGGGTACCCTCAGCACATCATTTTATTTCCTCCTGCTCTCTGCTAACTATTGCTTAGCACTTTTGCCTATAAGGGAGGACGAGCAGATGGTTAAGGAAGTTGTCCTGTCAGCTATATCTTTAATCCAAGTCTTTAAATCTCCGAATAGAAGAAAAATCAATGTTGTAAAGGCAATGTTTGTCAAGGCCATGTAATAAATACACTTACCTTTGCAGACGACTCTCAATGGATTCCCTTCTTTGCTGAGCTTCAAAGCTACAAAGAGATAAAAATCAAAGCACTAAGTTATCTGCGAGTAAAACACCAAATGTTTTCTCTCCATGCCTCTAAGTAGAATTTCCATATGCCATGGTCTGTGGTGCTAGCCAAATCAACCGTTGACAAAACTTGTGCCTCATGCCTCCCGCAAGAGAGGACAGAAAAAAACACTTATAAACTGAAAACGGCACACACATCTACCCAGAATCGCATAACACAAACCTGGCCAGATCTGCAGTCAAATCTTTTGGGATGTGAATTCAACAGAATAGGGATGGCTTATAAAGTGCAGAGATGAAAATCAAATTAAATATTATGCAGCATACTCAATCTGACCAAGCATTTATTTCTTTTAGTGTCATCTTTCTTGCACACTCTATTTCCATTTCCCTGCAAAAGTTTTACTCGGGGGAGCCTATTCCATTTATCTGAGGCACATGGCCCTCCCAATACAGATCTCACACTTGCCTCATGAGTACCCCCTTATCCTTATCCATGGGGGGGGCGTGCTCCAAGACCTCCACTGGATGTCTGAAGCTGCAGATAGTACTGAACCCAATATGTACTATGGTTTTCCCTACACATGCATACCATGACAAAGTTTAATTTACATTTTAGGAACAGTAACAGATCAACAAAAGTAATAATAAAATAGAACAATTATAACAATATACTGTGATAAAAGTCACATGATCAGGGATAGAAAAAGACAGTCCGGGGAATATAATCAATAATGTTGTAAATATTTCTTAGGGGGCCAGATGGACTCATGTCTTGTGGGGGAGACCACTTCACAGTCGGTGTAGAGGTCTGACCACCGTACTGTATTTCTGAAGCTGAGGTTGAATAATATTGTATGTCAACTATAATTATATATACATATAGTCACAGGACGTGGAGTAGAGAGTGAGAATGGAGTCAATGGAATTGTAATAGATAAGCATGATATCGGGGGTGGGAGGGCAGTAGATGGGGTAGGGGGGTTGTTACTTTGTGAGGGTGAAAAGGATAATTATTGCATTGTTCTGTACACCTGAAACTAACAATAAAAAAAAAGTTACATGAGTGTGGTTTTTCTCTCTCAGCAAACTATTGTAGCATAAATTTCTTCTTCCATCTTCAGAATTTCACAAATAGAAGATGCATTCTTACTCTAGATCTTAGAAACCTAGCATATGATTTTTTTTCTTTCCTTATTAAGTCAACAACTTTCACTTTTTGAGGCTGGCCGAGTGGCTTAGTTGGTTAAGAGCTGGCTCAAGAGTGCAAGCTCTGAGCCATAGGGTCGCCAGTTCGATTCCCACATGGGCCAGTGAGCTGTGCCTGAGCTGAGCTGCTGCTGAGCTGCCAACAGGTGGCAGGATGACTCAGCTGGTGAGAGCACATGCTCCTAACAAGGTTACCTGTTTGAAAAGATGGGCTATGCCTGCCCACAACTAAGACTGAACTCGGCACCTTGAGCTGAGCTGCCACCCAGATGGCTCAGTGGATAGAGCATGCGTTCTTAACAACAAGGCTGCCTGTTCGACTCCCGCATGGAATGATGGCTATGCCCACCCGCAACTAATTGAACACAGCACCTTGAGCTGAGCAGCATGACTGGACTTGGAGCTGAGCTAGCTGAGCCCTCCACAACTAAGATTGAAGGACAACAGCGTGGCTGTTCCCCTCTCCCAATTCCCCAATAAAATCTTAAAAAAAAACAACAAAAAAGAACTTTCACCTTTTAACTTAAAGAAAGAAATTTACGGCTTCTCTTTGGCATATCTGAATTGCCAGCATCACTCTCTTGGGCTTTGAGGCCATTATTAAGTAAAATAAGGGTGACTTGAACACAAGCACTGCCAATCCTATGACAGCTGATCTGACATCCTACTTGGTTACTAAGTGACTAACAGGCAAGGAGCCTATACAGGGTGGAGACACTGGACAAAGGGGTGATCCACGTCCCAGGCAGGATGGCACAAGATTTCATCACACTCCTCACACAAAACTTACAGATTGTTTATTTATGGAAACTTCCACTTAATATTTTCAGGCCACTGTTGACCTCAGTATACTGAAACCACAGAAAGTGAAACCGTTGATAAAGGGGAACTATTATATAGATGTGCAAGCTTAGAGGTTCAATCTCCCTTTCTTGAGGTAGCGTGTAGCCTTCTCTCAGTAGAGAGAAACTCACAAAACAGAGGAAGCCACACTTGGCATTTCATATCAAATCTTGACATGTTAAATTAAGCTCCCTGTGACCAAAACATACTATGTACAGACCACACATAATTCAACATAAGAGATGTGGTAAGTCAGGTTTGCTAAGCAACAGCAATAACTTAAGGTTTCAAGGGGCTGATTCTATAGCAGTCCACCATTACTCATATGGTGACTCCATGGTGAAAAATAATTGGAATACGCCTCATTCTCGGCTAGGTCCTAACATTTTCTAAAAGTATAGAAACCATGGGAATGGCCAATACCCCATGGTTTTCTCATGGTTCTTCCCTTCAATGTCCTAAACAACTGCTTTGGTCCTTACTGGCTATTTCCCTCCACATCCCCTTTATCCCTTTATCTCACCAGAGAGCCCATTATCACTGATGCATGATCACCAAAGAGCAAGGCTTCTGGGCTGTGAAGTAAACCTCGGAGTATTAATGCAGCAGATAAGGCCCCTCCATGGGACAACAGCGTTAAGTTTCTCCTTCCCCCTGTGTTATGTGAGTTGCAATAGAGTTGGGGAAAATATAATTTGGGGAAGATTCAACAGTATATTACATTTTGTAAAATCTGAAAAATTTATGATTTGACAACATAGAGATTGAGCTATATCCCTTTCTACTTCAAACACACAGAAATGCTAAACAAAATTTTAGGTATATATATTTAAAATTATATACATATTATATATTTAAAAGTTTATATATATGTATAAGATTTAAATTTTTACATATATATATGTGTGTATATATATATATATATATATATATATATATATATATATATATATATATCCAAGCTCAAAAGAAAGGGAGAAGACCAATATCAATATCAAAAGCTAATGAATGTAAATTTTCTAGAATGAAAAACATGAAGAAATTGATTTTTTTAAACCTTGCTATATGATGCTTATAAGAAACACATCTAAAACATAAAGAGAGTTTGAAAGAAAAAGATAGAAAACTATACACCAAGCAAACAGGAAACAAAAGAAACCTGGTGGAAATAAGTTAATATTAAGCAAAATAGATGTTAGCAATAATATAACAGAAATTTGCATTGGCTACCTATTGCTATATAACAAAATACCCAAGAATTAATTATTTAAAAATAATAATTTATTATCTTTTATGGTTTCTACGGAACAGGAATTCTGACAGGGTACAATGAGCCAGCTTTTCTGTATGTTACAATGCTTAAGGCCTCAGCTAGAAGAATTGAAAGTCGGGGGCGGGAATCATCTAAAGGCTCATCCCCTCAAATGTCTGCCAGTTGCTACTGAGGGTTAGCTGAGACCTTAGCTGGGGCTATCAGCTGACATACCTACATGTGGTTTCATCGTGTAGGTCTCATCACAACATGGTGGCTCAGTCTCAAAGGCAAGAGCTGCCAGGAAGAGTGCCAGGCAGAATATGTATTCCCTATGACCGAGGCTTGGAAGTCCCATTAACACCATTTACACAGCACTCCACTGGTCAGGGCAGTCACAAACCCCCACCCAGATTCAAGGGAAGAGAACAAAGACTCCATCACTCAGTAGGAGGAGTGTCAGGCACACTGCAGGAAAAGCACATGGGAATAATGAATGCATTGGTGCCACTACGTTTGGAAAATGCAATCTGCCACAGCGTTCTTTACAAGTACACAGGGTACATAAGCTAAAATTGACCATGTATTAGGCCACAAAGGTCATCTCAACAAATATCAAAAAAAAAGATAGCACACAAGTTCTCTGGCCACAGTACATTAAAGTTAGATATCGATTATGAAATGAGATTTTTTAAATATGTTTGAAAATTACAATCTTTATGATAGTTTCATTTTCTGAGTTGAGGCTGAACAAGGCCATTGAAGGAACGTCAGTGTATGAGGGTCCACATCAGGAGTCAACAATAACTAGTTTGGTTGTGGATGCATTGAACTTGACAACCCTGAGTGACATCTAAAAGAAATGTCCAGGTGGAGTGGACATGTGTGTCTGTAGCTCAGAGAGGACCTGTGGGGTGGTGAGTTACTTCTAAGTAGGAAGTAACTTCAGTTGTGAACATGGAGTGGTGAACGGTCCAGGGAGATAGCACAAAGGAGGAAGAGATGTGGGCCTAGGATTGATCCTTGAGGAAGTTCAACATTTGACAGTTGTGTTGAGAAGGATGAATACCATATAAGAGACAGAATAGTTTTCAGAGAAGTAAACAATAACCTTAAAGTGCCACGGAAAGGTCAAGTGATAGTACTAAAATGCCCACTGTGAAGGTTATTGAGGAACTCAACGAGAACTGTTTTGTGGACTAAATGAGACAGAATTCAGTTCGGACTTGGTTAAGAAATAAGAGGAAATCATTAAAAATGAAGACTGAACAAGGACAATCCTAGACACGTCTAGGTATGAAGGGGAGGAAAGAGAATAGCAACTGGAGAAGGAAAAAGGACAGGAGGGTTTCTTTGTATAGTTTGTAAACAGAACCTGAGTATGTGTCAAGGCGATGAGAAGATCCAGTTGAGACAAAGAGGCTGAAAGCAGAAGAGTAGAACAGGTGCTCAAGGTTCCCAGGATGTTGAAAGGGAAGGGTAATGGGACTGGTCTTATTCAGAGCTTTGGTCTCTCACCTTAATCATATAAGGCCCTGTGATGCATATAATAATGCATACTACTGTCTTAAATTATTACTTGCTCCTGTGTGTATGTTTTACCACCTTAATTAGTGTCTACACTATTCAAAACCTATGCCCTTTATGGTTCAAACCAACCTCACCCTGCCCATGCATTGTGAGCCCAATTCTATACCAACACCAAATAGTCACTCTGTAAAAATCAAGTCCAAGTGGATTCTACAGTCTTTGTGTACCTCTCTAGTCCCTGTATATTTGTCCTTGTATGTGTGTTAGGTGCCAGAAGTGAGAGCAATTCAGGATGAGAGAACTCTTGTTCCAGTGTCCAACGTACATGTCTCTGGACAAAAGTCAGGAAGAGCCACTCAAACTAGTCCTCTCTTTCCCATGTTTGCATTGACCCGAAAATCCAAGGGCCTAACTTCTACAGGTCATGAAAACATTTTCACTTGCAGCTGCAATGCATTCATTATACCACTTTCCACTCCCCTCATGTCTAACTCATCCCATTTTGTTCCAGAGCAGACAGACTCTATAACCTTCACATGACCTCCTGCAAGACAGATTAAATTTAAATGAATCCAAATAGGTTTAGGCTTCAGCTGTCCTAAAAGACATAAACATAGAAGCAGAGCAGTGCAGGCCAATAACACACTGATTTTTCCTGGTGGTTTTTCAGAAGATAGCCATCCAAAGAACATTTTACCAACCCCAAATCCCTCACTCCATTATCCAGCACCCAGCTCCCTTACAAACCAGTATGAATTTAAACAAACATTTTTCTCAAACACAGAAACCTCTTTTGATTGCGATTCATCTCTCCCAATTGAACCCCATCTCTGGGAACTGTCCAACTGTACCTTACTTAAGACAACACTGCCCTGAACAGAGGTACCCCCAACATTGCTGCATGCTGTAGCCCTCACATGACTTGATGGCCACATTAAGAGGTTGGTTATTGACCTTAAGTCTTGAACAATTACGTGCACATGTAGGAGAGAAGTCTGTTCACGCAGGAATGAAGACAAGACACAAGAATGAAGACACTGAATAAATTCAGCCCTCTTTCTGGTTCTTATGCTATGTTCAGTGAGCTGTTACTGCAGACAAATTATTTCAACAGTCTTTCAAATAATAGCCAATTTTCAACCAAGAGGAGATTCTTAAAACTTTTTTTCTACATGTCTGTGAAAGCCAGGCAGTTGAAAACATAGCCCTGGTTAAACTAACTGATGATAAATGAGTATTTTAAATGCAAGGAATTATTTGACAATCCACATACTGATTTAAACCCTCACAAGAAACAGCAGCAAAGACCCCAAAACCTGACCCTTCTCAAATTTATTCCTACAAGTTTTATTTCATTTTATATGTATTTCTTATAGAATATTTTCAGAATTTGTGAAACTCTGATATATAGAGTTCAGATGGGTTATCAAAATAATTCTTAGTTTTGTTATTCACCTGGAAAACTGATCAATGTTGCCAAAATTATGCAAAAATCTGTCCAATGGACCCTAAGTTCAACAAAGATACAGACCACATTTACAATATTCCTTATTGAATCCACAGCCTCTGACATATAACATACGAGGCCTGACAATTTCGGGAACTTGTTGCAACAATGTTGCTAACCTTTTTTTGATATCAGAGGAATTATTCATTATGAATTTATACCAACTGGACAAACAGTTCACCAAGTTTACTATTTGGAAGTGCTGAAAAGGCTGCATGAAAAACTTAGACAACCTGAACATTTTGCCAACAATTCATGGCTCTTGCATCACAATGCACCAGCTCACATGGCACAGTCTGTGATGGAGCTTTTAGCCAGTAAACAAATAACTATATTGGAACACTCTCCCTACTCACCTGATCTGGCCCCCAATGACTTCTTTCTTTACCTGAAGATAAAGGAAATATTGAAAGGAGGGCATTTTGATGACATTCAGGACATCAAGTGTAATACGACGACAGCTCTGATGGCCATTCTAGAAAAAGAGTTCCAAAATTGCTTTGAAGGGTGGACTAGGCATTGGCATCAGTGCATAGCTTCCCAAGGGGAGTACTTAGAATGTGACCATAGTGATATTCAGCAATGAGGTATGTAGCACTTTTTCTAGGATGAGTTCGCGAACTTAATTGTCCAACCTCAGTGCACTCAATAAAATTGATTTAATGAAGGAATATTATAAGTTTGCATTACTATGAAAATGGGAAACTGATTGAGAATTCTTAAGCTCAGGTTAGTTTTGTTTTTATTTTTGTACTTGTTTTTGTCCTGTTCTTATTTGTAATCTAGGCTTTCATAAAATGAAAAGATCTTTCTCTATGGAAGCCTATGATTCTGTGGCCTTAGATACAAAACACACACACAAACACACACTTGCAACACAGCATACTACCACCACACCTGTTTGATGCTGTCATATTTACCAGGCATTGGAAAAGTAAATTTGCCAAGTAGCATGAGCTCTGAAAATTCATTAGGTGACATCTAAGGAGCAGAATACCAATCAGCCAATAATTAGCATCTTAAAATTCACAGTTAGAGACAAATCAAATTCCATGAAATCTCGTGAAGCATGACCCTGACCAAGTTGGCGACATCTCAAGGATCATGACCATGGCTGAGTTGGTGACCTCACTATGAGGAGTCAGTGGCTTTGTCTGACCAGCCAGACAGGACTGAGAAGTACCATGGCGAGTCTAATCCCAGGGGAGACACTCTGACAATGTGACATTTACACAGGATGCCCTAATGTGGCCCCACTATGTTTTCTCAGAATGAGATGACATTTCAAGTCAAATAGCTCTGCTCCCAACAGCACAGACCCTCCCCAAATTCTAATATAACCTGAATTTGAGAAAAAGAGGGTCATCTCAGAGGGAACTGAGGTTGTGTAGATGCAATGTTAAAATAATCAATTTTTAAGGAAGGTCAAGACAGATATTTGGTGTTTCACCTCATTTGTTATCATCTATCATTACGTCAAATAGCCTGAGTCTGAAAACCAGCTTTCATTTGAGTAAAATCCTGTTCCTGGAGCATCCCAGACACTTTTCAATGAATGCTAAAACCAGTGAGAAAATTGTGCTACCAAGAGGTGTGGAGTGACCGCCAGTGTGCCGTGTCATCACCAGACCCCTGCTGCCTGGAACTGCTGTCCACATACAAGTCCATCCAAGGATGTATGGCCACTGCTGTTACTGCTGCCTGCAGCTTATCTAAGGTCACCTTTCTTCCATGGCTGATTCATTCTAAAGAAAGAAACAGAGAGGCTGGAGAACACTGACTCCCCATTGCCTGCGTGACTTGGGGAAAACATTCTTGAAAGGAGTTCAGACTGGACTCCAAGGAGACTGCCCCAGCCCTTGGGGTGAATGCTCTGCCTCCACGTGCGGCCCGTGTATGCCTGTGGGGAGAGCTCCACCCAAGCCAGGCCCCCACTCCACTTCAGGGTCAGGCAGCAGCCTGTGCTGCTCCTGGTTCCTGGCCTAATGCTCGGACGGCCCAGCTACGTCACTGTGCAGAGGGAGCCTGGTTGTGCCCTCCTCTGAACTCTCCATCTGGAAGATTCCCTGGTCTCCTTCCCTCTCATTTTTAATCTGACAGACACTGCTGGACAGGAAAGCTCAGAGCACATCAAAGTTCATCTTCCCTTCCCCGCTTCTCAGCTGGCATCATCACAGGGGCAGAACGAGGTTGGCATGGACCAGGATGCGAGGAATTAAATGAGGGTCCCTGACCACTGGGCCACATTAGTCCTGCCATCCAAAGTCTTAATTAGTCCTTCTCTTCCTGGCACATGCACTGGCCTTTGGAACCCAGAGAAGAGGCCGGAGAAGATGCCCTGCTCACAGCGAGTATTCAACAAAATATTGGTTGAGAATGGCGACCGCAAATGCCCACTGCCTCATGGCTCTGCAACAACAGTCAGTTCTGAGGTCTGGGCCCCAGCACAGGATTTCTGCTCCCCTTTCTAATGCAGACAGTTCTAGCAGCATTATTCTGAATGATGCTCAGCCACCAGCGCCGTTTGGAAGCAAAATGATCTTAACAAACAGTGGCAGACTTACAGACAGGCTATTGATCCTGGGGACCAAAACAAGAGCTATAAAGAAAAAGAAAAGATTGACAGCAAATGGAACAAAGAAAAAGAACACTGCAGAGAAATTGGGAGGACTTCAGGGCTAGATACTCAGCTCTACAACTCTGCAATGAGCTGTGAACCTAACAATGGACTCAAGAGTGGTAGCAATGTGGGGGACATCACAGAGAGGGACAGACAGCAGCATCTGTCCCATTTTGATGCTGGAACAGACTCAGGGCGAGCAGTGAAATGGACGCAACAGTAAGTAACATCTCAAAGGTTTCAAAACACACTGAGTCTTAATTCTGTCCTGTTTTGCACCTCTTAAAGTACAGTGACACACCAAAATTTACTATTTTTCTAAGAGGAAATTGACAGATACAATGGAAACTCTGAATACATTTTTTTCCCCTCTGCATTCATTATCTCTGGCCCTTATCCACGGGCTTATTGCAGACTAAATTGGATTTTGGATCACTGGTACTGAGGCGCTGCAATTAATTAACAATAGAAACATAATATTTACATCCAGGCCTAACAACATCTGACATTTAAACTATTCTGCCAGTCGGGAAAATTCCATTCGACAAATTTTCATTTTAATGAACATGACAGGCCACAGTTTACATGATAGGCCAAGAAGCAGAACAGACTTGATCTCTTGGCATGTGCTTTCAAGGCCTGGCTGCAGGGGAAACAAGCTGGGAGGGGGGGGGGGGGGAGCTGTCAGAATAACAGAAAGACCAGATCCCCAGTTCCACCCTGAAAGACCAACGACACACGTCCCCCAACAAAAATCCTATTATAAACCTGTCCTTGTTAACCGTGCGAGCTCAAAGTTAAACACGACTGCCCCTTATGACCCACGGAACAATTTTTCTAGCTTTGGGGCTGCTGACATTTTCTTTGGGGTACTAAAATCCCTTAGCCCTTCCTAATTAAAAAGTGATAAACGTTTTGCAAGGCATCCAATAATGTGCAAAGTACACAAGAGTTGGAACTGATGCAGCTTTTTCAATTGGCACAAGACTGGCCTTCAGTGTTTTGCCAGATGGTACATCTAAGTAAGTCCCCAATTCCTGACTCAAGTGAGGGGCACTGTCAATAAGAGGCTGAAGCAGAGACTCTTTCAATGCTATCTTACTTTGCATTGTACTAACACCAATGGGCTATCATTTTTGCTAGCTGAAACTTTCACAGCTGAAGAAATATTCATCTTTCTGTGACTCATTATTCAAGCCAACAGAAGACAGTACAGATGAGGAGGAAAATTTCTTCCCCATAAGAACCATGTAAATTTGCTGGAAACCAATGTCAGAGACCAGCTCTCCTAGCCTGACTTCCAATCACTCCTCTATGGGTCACTGGGCTAAAGGCACTGATGAGAAAGTGTGGATTTCTCCAAACCTAACTCCACTACCCCAAAAATGTGGATGTAAAGAACACAGATAAAAATGAAAACTGCAAAGAGAGCAAGGAAACTAGGGGGAAGCTTAATACATGTGGGAAACAGTCAGCGAAAACTAACAAATTGTCAAGGAGCCCTTGTTATTGGAAAGGACATATATTTCCAGTTCATATATCTAAAACACTCTTTATCCTTGTCTTCACATCAATTCAAAATAATGTAGACCAAGTTCCACTTTAAAAGTAAGACTTATTTGGTGTGGAGATTACGCAAAAATTTAAAAATAGAATTACCATATGACTCAGCGATCCCTCTCTTGGGAATCTACCCCAAAAATCTGAAAACATTTATCCATAAAGATATATGTGCTCCGATGTTCACTGCAGTTTTATTTACAGTGGCCAAGACATGGAAACAACCAAAGTGTCCTTCAATAGATGATTGGATAAAGAAGTTGTGGTACATATACACTATTCTGTGGAATACTATTCTGCCATCAGAAAAGATGAAATAGTGTCATTTGCAACAACATGATTATTATGATTATTATGCTAAGCAAAATAAATCAGAACAGAAAAAGTAGAGAACCATATGATTTCATTCATATGTGGTATATAAAACTGAAAACAATAAAGGAACAAGGCAAACAAATGAAGAAACAAAAACTCATAGACACAGACAATAGTTTAGTGGTTACCAGAGGGTAAGGGGGGAGGGGTGTGGTAGATGAGGGTAAAAGGGATCAAATATATGGCGATGGAAGGAGAACTGACTCTGGGTGGTGAACACACAATGTGATATATAGATGATGTATTATAGAATTTTATACCTAAAACACATGTAACTTTACTAACAATTGTCACCCCAATAAATTTTAATTAAAAAAAGAAAGTAAGACTTATTTGAAATATAAGTTTTCAGTCAATTCAACATGTATGTAGAGTATGAACACACATATACACACAAAATTATAATAACAATCATGTTTGAGGGCTTTATATGCTTTCCCTCCTATATAATAAATAACACTATGAGATAAGTACTATTACAAACTCTATTACACACTGAAGAAAGGACAGTTAGAGATAACTGACCTCCCTTAGAGGTGAAATCCAAGGTCGCCGACAGGTAAGTGGCAGAGCTGTAGTGTGAACCCAAGTCCGCCTTCCCTCCAGAGCCTATACTCTACACAACACAGTGGCATTTGATGGCATTCTCAAGGGAGACAGCATGGAAGCATTGATTTCTCTTGGCAATAGTCAAAATATCTTAAATATCAGGTATAAAACATTTTCAGCCCACCAGATGCTTATTTAATTTTGAAAAATCAATTTTTGTGGAGCTGCTATGAGACGTACTTTCATGTTTGTTAATGCCTGGTTATATTATTGAAACAGTAGAGGCCTTATAGAGAAAAGATACATGTTACAGTCAGGAAGAAAAACAAGATCCTACCTGCACTGAATTGAAAATGTTTGCAGACCACAAATGAATAGAATTTGTAACTTTAATACATCTTTTCAGGAGGCATATACTAAAATGGTCATATCAAATTCAAAACACAAAGACTTAACATGCTTATTGTTGTAAACAAAGGCATTTGGTTAAATGAAAGTTCCATCAAAGCTTCATAACCAAATTCAAGTGAACACAAAGTAAAGGGTTATGTACTTTCTGCGGTTTCGGTAATAGCTAATCTAATCATGGTAAATGGAGGGTATTGTTGATTCCTTTGCTTCTGTTTCATAAATTAGATAAAGCAACCTGGCAGTTACAGTACTTTAGAATTTTATTCAACTAAGTGATTTTAAAGTTATCTTAAAATACAAACCAAGTCATGACTTGAATGATGGCCGAATTGTGTACCTTGCTCTCTGTCACATTAGTACTTTTGACCAGTGTTAAGTAAAAAGCTTCCTATGAACTAAAACTATTCTATAAGGCTCAATATATATCTACAAAACTGACCATTAGAAGGTAGTGTCACCAGTACAGTATTATCTGATATTCCATTTCACCAAGCTTGTAAAATATAAACTATTAGAACAGTCAAGTGTTATTTCGTATGATTCAAAACTCAGAAACAGTGGAATTTTTCTGGGTAATGATTTTTCATAGCACATTTCCTATTTTTTACTCCAGTTTATTGATCTGGAATACTGAAACACTTTCTTCCCTGGCTAAAGAACACGCAAAGCCTGTGCCCTGGGTCCTCGGGGACGTGCCTCCAAAGGCAGTGGTGGTAGCATCTCATCAGGCAGCTGAGGAGTGATGACACGAACCAAGGCATTTTCCTTAGTGAAAGAATGTTCTAGGGGAATCGTGGGCCTTTTGATAACAGGAGACACTTCCCCAGCCTTTGCACTTGGAGACGAGGCCCGACACCTGCAGTTCTGAGAGCCAATGAGTTGCCCTTCGCAAAAGCAGTCTATTTTCCTGCGTTCCCCCCTTGTGCCCTGATGTGGTCACTTTCAATTACCCCGATAGCCAAGCAAGAAAAATATCCCTCTCTCCATATTTCATTCACATAATAAGAATCTGTAAGCTGTTCTGTGTGACAGATGAGGACTGCAAGATGAAGCAAGTTGTCCCGCTTGTCAGCCTCCAAGAATCCACAGCCATGAGATACAATCGTGATGACATTACTGGAGAAGAAGTGGGTCAAATACATGGTCACTGTAAAACAGAATGTCAACTATTCTTTCTACTACGGTAATTTGATGCAGTGGTATACCCCCCCCCACCACCACCACCACCACTGCAAAAAAAATAAAAGAAAAAAAGAGGCACTTGCTGCTATTAGCATACAGAAGCTTGCAAATGTATACACAAACACAAATGTAAATTGTTAAAACTACTGTTCCCATAAGCCCTTAAATGCCTTTTTCAGCCTCTGAAAAAGTTGATTGAGCATCTACTATGCACCAGACATTGAAATAGGTGAAGTATTGAAAACAGACACAGCCCCCTTGCCTCATAGAGTTTATAGTCTGGGGTAAAAGACAAACATTAATAAGCAATTAAAACTGATGTAATGACAGCTGCAAATGAAGTGCAAGATACTCAGGAGGATTGTAAGGTCAAAACTAACCAAGCAGGGCCGGCAGAGTGGCACGTTGATTAAGAGCTGGCTTGGGACACCAGAGGGCCCCGGTTCAATCCCACATATGAGGGCTAGTGACACTGCCCTCCACAGCTAAGATGCTGAACAACAGCTCAACCTGGAGCTGGGCTGCCTTGAGTCTCCGGCAACGGCATACCCTGCAGCCCCTGCTGCAGTGGGTTGCCATGGGCTACCGTGTGTAGCCAGCAGCCAGCGTGAGCGGCCATCAGCCGCAGTGAGCAGCCGTCCAGAAGCCGGTGACTGATCTGCCTCACCCGGGAAGAGTGCAATGATGGTGCCAACTTGGACCAGTGAAGCAACGTCCTCCACAACTAGACTGAAGAACCAAAGGACAGCAACTTGCCTGTTCCCCTTCCCCCAATTCCCCAGTGCTGTTCCCATCCCCTAATTCCCCAATAAAAATCTTTAAAAAAAAAAAAAAAAACTAACCAAGCATAATGGGTCAGAATACGTTCCCCTGTGGAAGCGACATTCAAGCTAAGAACTAGCAGCCAGATAAGAGGTAAAGAGGGAAAAGAGTACCAAGCTGAGGGCCTTTCTCTTCAAATGTTTCCTTTAGAAGAAGCCAGAGCCTCAAGATGCTGTACAAAGTATAATGGAGTAAATAGAGCCATGAAGTCCACCACTGGGAGTTATTATCTGTTCCTTGTTTTAACCCCTAGTTTAAAAAATTAATTAAAAGAAACATTTTAAAAAGCACTGGTATGCGTCCATCCATTCTTGCCACATGAGGACAAAAGTTAATCATAACCACATCTTCTTACTGATCTAAATATTAAGGTAGATTTTTCTTCTCAAGAAATCTAATTTATCCTGACTGTACTGATTAAAACCCATGGGTTATTTTTAAAAACATATTTTGACAGCAGTGAAACTAACAGCACATACAACACCAAGAGCATAAATTTGTTCAGGGTATAAGTACACGAATATTAATACAAGCAGTTGGTAAATGTGATTTACAAAAAAAAAAAAAAGGCTACCAGCTACATGCCACAATGGGTGGAAATTAAGAAGAAAAAAGTTCTCTACTATTTGGTTATGAAAATCCTGATTTGTTCTTGCAGAAAATTGTTTTGGATCATCATACACCTTTCTTACAGCACACAACTTTTTTCCAGGTGTTCAACAAATTGGAATAGAGAAGGGAAACTGGATTTATTTATGAGTATGCTTGTCCCTTCTACTAAACACCAGAGTGTGATGTTTGGACTTTTTTTTTTCCCCAAACTCAAAATCCATCCCCAGAACTCAAAAATCAATAAAACTGCATTAGCATAACTGAGGGCTGAATTTGGCCCTAAAAACTCAATGATTGAGTAGGGATACTAGCATGGGGAAATTTTGCTTTTAATATCGTTAGCTAATGACCACCAATGACTTTAGCAGTTGCTCTAAAATAAACACAACCTAGGGCTATTCTAAAAAAATATAGCATGCAAACAATTAGAATTAATAGTCCCATTCTACCCTGTTACTTAGACCTTATCTAGAGTTTAATCTGGAAGGCACATTTTAAGAGGAAGACTGGGCAAATTAGAAGTACCTACAGGAGGGCAACTGGAAAGAAGGGCCTGGAGGGGGGTCCTGAACTTCACATAAGGAACAATTGAAGTACCCAGGGAGATTCAGCCTGGAGAAAAGTAATGAGATACAAAAAACTGCCTTCATATGTACAATCACTACCGAAGCCATTCTGTTTTATTGAGCACTTGCTCTGTGCAAGGCAATGAAGACACAACACTACGCAAGGAAGTCCCAGTCTTTTATTATCATGTGGGAGAGGAAATGGACTTTATCTGCAGCACTTCACAGGCTATAGAAAAGCAGAGCACAGATTCTAATGTCAAAGCCTCTAGTGGATCGACTAGCAGCCCCAAAAAAGATATGTCTCGGTCGAGTCCCTGGAGCCTGTAAATGTGACCTAGTTCAGAAAATGGGTCTCTGCAGATGGAATTAAGAATTAATTCTGGGGGCCGGCCAAGTGGCTCAGTTGGTTAAGAGCATGAGCTCTGAGCAACAGGGTCGCCGGTTCGATTCCGACATGGGCCAGTGAGCTGTGCCTGAGCTGAACTTCTGCTGAGCTGTTAACAGGTAGCAGGATGGCTCAGCTGATAAGAGCATGTGCTCCTAACAACAAAGTTGCCGGGCTCAACTCCCACATGGGATGGTGGGCTATGCCCGCCCGCAACTGAGACTGAACACAGCACCTTGAGCTGAGCGGCTGCAAGTGGCTGGATCGCAACTGGACTTGTAGCTGAGTTAGCTGCGCCCTGCACAACGAAGATTGAAGGACAACAACTTGGCTGTTCCCCTTCCCCAATTCCCCAATAAAATATTTTTAAAAAATAAAAAGAATGAATTCTGCAGTTAAGAATCAAAGGTGAGGTCATCCTGGATTATCAAGGCTTACCTAACTGCAGTGACTAGTGTCCTTATAAGAGAAAGGCAGAGGGACACTTGAGATGGACAGAAGAGGAAAAGATACAGAAAAGGTCAAGTGAAAGAAATAGATAAGAGGCCACAATCCAAAGAATGCCTAGAGCCACCAGGAGCTGGAAGAGGAAAGGAAGGATTCCTCCCTAGAGCCTTTTGAGGGAGCATACAATGGGCCTGGCGCTGTAACATGCAGTTCCTTTAAAAGTGTACAGAACATGATTTTTCATATAAGCCACCATCCCTCGGATAAGAATGGAGAGGATGCTCTTTACCCAAACTATTGGGTTGTCAGAAAAGTCATGACACATTTTTGCAACGAAAAACACAGAAAAAATAAGTCATGACTTTTCCGACAACCCAATATTATAGAACATGAAAATATCTTCTAATCGAAGGTAGGGGAGAAGGACAAGCCACTGGGCCTTCAAAAGAAGATAAATCTATCTTTGCAGTTCCCTCCCTTCTTGGATTCAGAATATTTCAGACACTGCCAAGTCTACCCTGGGAGGCAAAGTCAAAATGTCTGGCAGGCCAGGCAGAAGGTCTAGGAGATTAAGATATAGCTGCCTACTCTATTAGGGGCATAGTTACGGGGCCAGAAAATTGTGGTTCACTTGGGCCTGGTTTGGCTGAAAAGACACAGGTTTCAAATAAGGCGAGGCAGGAGAATAAATAAAACTGGAATATTCACATAATAGAACATTACACAGCAGCAGTCGAACCAAATAAAGTACAGAACAGTGTGTATTGTATGTTACTTTTTTTGTAAGAAAGGAATGAAAATAATATATACATATTTGCCTGTGTGCATTAAAAATACTGAAAATCTGTAAAAGAAACTAATAAAAGTGACTAACCTAAGGGAAATGGGGGCAGAGATAGGGCTAATGGGACAGGAGCAGGAACAAAACTTCATTTTATACCTTTTTTGTATTGTTCTGATTTTTAAACCAGATGAATATATTACCTACTCAAAAAAAATGAAGTCTATTTAAAACAAAAAACTAAAACAAGGTTATAATAACACAAATTTATGGTAGTTTAAAATGGTACATCTGAAGAGGGCAATTTGATGATATACATCAAGGACTTTAAAACTGGCATTTCCTTGGACACAGAGACTCCACTTCTGAATTTACCTGAGGAAATAATGAGAGAATTGTGTACACACACACACACACACACACACACAATGTTCACTACAGAATTATTTGTCAGTTAAAATTTTGAAAAAATGTACACGTGTAATAATAGCAAATCAAAGAAATTATGGAACATTCAAACAATTGAGTGACATGCAGTTGTTAAAAATTATACTATAAAACATATACTTGAAGATATACAAAAATATTCATAATGCAATCTTTTAAACCATTCATTCATTTTTCAGTAAAATTTTAAAAGCATCTACCGGATGTTAGGCATAGAGATGGATGCTGATTAAAAAGGCCAGTTATGAGGCAGTACATAAATGAATAATCCCACTTTGGGGGCATTTATAATTAAATGAGAAAGATAAACACCAAAATGACAGCAATGATTACCAATTGGTCATGAGATTATGGGTGAAATATATTTTCTATAATGATCACATATTACTTCTGCAATATGAAAAAAAAAAAGCACCATTTTTTAAAATCAGGTTAACAACTCCTAAGGTCAAAAATGTGTCTCATTCATCTTTATTCTCTCACCCATCGCTGACTCCCTGAATACAAGCCTGATGCCTGCTTCCGCCACAGCCTTCCCATGACCATGGAGAAAAGGCCAAGAACACGACAGATACATGCTCCTTGACACCTCTGAGCTGCTGAACTAAAGCCATAGCCAGCCACACATTTCTAGATTTCTTCTTTTCTGAGAGAAATAATCCTCTATTTTTTTAAACCACCATAAGTCGAGTTTTCTGTTACTTATAACTGAACGCATTCTGCTCTGACAAAGTAACATACTAAATAGCACAGGACATGTCAAGGCTGGTACCGGCAACCCAACATGTTTATTTTGACCAAAAAGTAGAGCCTGAAGACTGATGTTGTTCACTGCTCCACTAGCTTCCGGCTCCACTGTCTTTTCTCTGAAGTTCCTAGGAAACAGCCCAGGAGCAGTGGGGGTTCTGGGTGCACAGAGCAGCACCGCCTGCAGTAAGAACAACTAGGGAGCTACTCCTCCCTATGGCCCAGCATTCCCACTTCTGAGAATGTACCCTAAGAAGAGAATCATGGATGTGATTATGCATATATGCAAATATTCTTCATTAATACATATTGGAAACAGAGGTGAGGAACATAATGTTAAACAATTGGGATAGGTTAAAAAATAATTGCACAGGCCGGCCAAGTGGCATGTTGGTTAAGAGCTGGCTTGGGACGCCAGTTCTGAGCAGCAGGACCCCAGTTCGGATCCCACATGAGGGCCAGTGATACTGCCCTCTACAGCTAAGATGGTGAACAACAGCTCAACCTGGAGCTGGGCTGCCGTGAGTCGCCAGCGGCGGCATAGGCTGCAGCCCCTGCTTCAGTGGGCTGCCATAAGCTACTGTGTATGGCTGGCAGCCAATGTGAGCGGCCAGCAGCTGGTGTGAGCTGCAAAGAGCTGCCATGAGTGGCTGTCCAGAGGCTGGAGACCGATCTGCCTCACCCGGGAAGAGCACAATGCTAATACCAACATGGCCAGAGAAGTGGAGTCCTCCACAACTAGACTGAAGAACAAAAGGACAGCAACTTGTCTGTTCCCCTTCCCTGGTTCCCTAACAATGTTCCCCTCCCCCCATTCCCCAATCAAATCTTTAAAAAAAATAAAAAATAAAAAACATAATTGCACATTTTTATAGTGGAGTACTTTGCAGCCATTAATGACATAGGGAAATGATGAAGGAAAAATAGGTAACAAAACAATATGCAAAGTGTGATCCCAATTTAGAAAAATAACAATAAATATACACATGTAATTTTTAAGAAGATGGAAAGGATATACACCAAAATACTTATCAATAGTACTATCATAAGGGTGTAGAATTGGCAATGTTATTTTATTTTTGAGAATTTCTGTCATTTTTCTAAATTTTCTAAAATGAATTTTTCTTATGTAGTTGATTAGAAAAGTTTTTTTTTTTTAAATAGCACCTTCTCATAAAATAATCTGTGCCCTCTGACCAAGATACTGGCCTCGATACCAACTTTGTCTAATATCTGCCCACAGATATAATGGAGTTAATAAGAAACATATAATACATGTATAATATGTAATACATAGTTACTAGAAAAAAATTAAGGCAAAACAAATTTCTTGACTCATTTCTTCCTATTTCCAGTTGTCACCCCCATAGGTATCTGCATTCAACTATTTTTCTATTCACCCCATTCTTACACTGTAGATATTGGGTTGTCAGAAAAGTCATGACGTATTTTGTCTATGTTTTTCAAAGGTCATTTATTTATGTAAAGAACAAAGATCAATGATATAGTGCCTATTTTGTTTGATAACCTTTTGCCATCTTTCAGTGAGCTTCATAATTTCTCGTTCACAGAAGGACCTGTCTTTATTTGCGAAAAACTGAACAAGGTGCTGATTTACAGCCTCATCTGAATTGAACGTTATACCACACAAGGAGTTTTGAAGAGAGCGAAACAAGTGGAAGTCTCACGGCACAAGGTCAGGTGAGTATGGTGGGTGTGGCAACACAATCCATCCAAGCTCCAGTAATTTTTGACGGGTGATCAAACTTGTGTGTGGTCTCGCACTGTTGCAATGGAACACAACTCCTTTACAATTAACAAGCTCTGGACATTTCTGGATAATGGATTCGTTCAAACTGTCCAACTGCTGACAGTACACATTCGAACTGATTGTTTAGTTCCTTGGTAGGAGCTCGAAAAACACCACACCTTTAAAATCCCACCACACTGAGAGCATAACCTTCCTCTAATGAATGTCTGCTTTTGATGTCGTTTGAAGTGAATCATCACTTTGGAACCAAGATCGTTTGCATACCACAGTGTTGTAAGCAATCCACTTCTCATCATGTTATCAGTTGCTTCAAAAAAGAATCATTTTCCTCACGTTTAATGGGCATATTGCAGATGTTTATACGTGCAGTCAGATGAACTTCTTTGAGTTCATGAGGAACCCAAATATCGAGCTTGTTTACGTATCCCAGCTTCTTCAGGTGGTCGTGAACACTTGAATGATGGATGTTCAATGTTTCTACAATCTCTCATGTTGTGTAACGTGGGTTTGACTCGATCAATGCCTTTATTTTGTTGTCATCAACCTCGGTGGGCCTCCCTGACCAAGGAGCGTCATTGAGATCAAAATCACCAGCACGGAATTTCATGAACCATCGTTGGCACTGACGTTCTCATAAAGCATTGTCAACGTAAACTTTATGCAACTTTTCACAAGCTTGACGCGTGTTCTTCCCTTTATAGAAAGAAAACAGCAAAATATGGCAAAAATGCACAGTTTGGTCTTCCATCTTCAACTTGTTGTAAAATCTCCGAAACTCAACCAAATTGTTCAATTTTTTTTTAGAATGAAGCTAGAGCTGTCAGCTGTCAAATAACATAGATGAGAATGACTCTATTATTTCCAAAAGTGAACTAGTGCCATCTGTCACAAACATGCATCATGACTTTTCCGACAACCCAATATATCACATTTTATCCCAGTTTAATTGAACAATAATTGACATACATCACTGTGTAAGTTTAAAGTGTACAATATGATGCTTTGATGTGCATATATTGTGAAATGATTATCACAATAGGTTTAGTTAACATCCAGCATCTCATAGAGATGCAATAAAAAGAAAAAATAATTTTTCTCCTTAAGATGAGTACTCTTAGGATCTACTCTCTTAACAACTTTCCTATTTATCATACAACAATGTTAACTGTAGTCATCATGCTGTACATTGTACCCCTACTACTTATATATCTTGTAACTACAAGTTTGTACCTTTCGAGCACCTTCCTCCAATTCCTCCTCCCCACCTCCAGTAACAGAAAAATCTGATCTTTTTCTCTAAGTTTGGTGTGGGTTTTTTTTTTGGGGGGGGGTTGGTGGAGGGAGGAGTGTTCTTGTTTTTTAGATTCCACATATAGGTGAAATCATATAGTATTTGTCTTTCTCTGTCTGACTTATTTCACTGAGCATAATGCCATTAAGGTCCATCCATGTCACAAATGGTAGGATTTTCTATTTTTTATGACTGAATAATATTTCATGATAGAGATATAGAGAGATACAGATATAAAACTTATGTATCCATTCATCCATTGATGGACTCTTAGGTTGTTTCTATGTCTTGGCTATTGTAAATAATGCTGTTAACATGGGGGTGCAGGTAGCTTTTTGAGTTAGTTTTCATTTCCTCTGTACATATGGAACATTAGATTCTAAAGAGGCTCAGCATCCTGGTTTAAGAGCCCATGTTGGAAACAGATACTTGATTTTTTAACTCCAGATTTGACATCACTTATTTAATGTTCCCTATGATTAATGAGATGCTTAGGGAAAATGCTGGATCTCTTATACTACTGGAAATCTCCGTCAGCATGTGTATTAGAGAAGATAGCTAACCCACTTGTTTTATCCTATCTAGTTCTTTACAAAAGCACTCCTTTATTCAAGGTATTGTGATTAGTAATAAAAAAAGGATGAGTAAAGTCATTGTTAACTTTATTTGGTGCTTCCTATGTACTAGTAAGTGTCAAATGTATTTTCATGCACTATCTCATTTAATCCTCACAATTAACCAATGAGATCGATTCTCTTATTACCCCCAGTATTTAGATAAGGAAACTAAGGCACAAAGAGAAAGAAAAGTGTTGAGTAAAGATACAAACATAATGTATAAAAATAATAATAATAACATAATTATAACAACACAGCACCATCGCCTGTGATGTGCCAAACACAGTACTGGGTGCTTTCTAAACATTGTCTCTTGTGTTTATGAAAATCTTGCACTATTCTCCTTTAATGGATGAGAAAAACTGAGAACTTAAGTAAATTAGCTAAGGCGAGAGATACAGGTTGTCTGGCCCCAAAGCCAGCCGTGCCAGGCATTTGCCCTTCTGCAGAGGGGAAGAGCTTATCAGATCCTGAAGCTCTCCATCCCGGTCACAGGATGCTGGGAGGCAGAGGACTTCAGAATTATCAAATCCAAGCCCCTTATTTTACAGGTGTGGAAAGAGAGGTCCAGAGAGAGGACAAGGCTTCCATAAGGGAATGAGAAAGCCTGGACCAAAACCCAGGTCTCCTGACTCCCGGTAACATGATGAGGCCCATTCTCGCTGAGTCAGCCATCTAAGCTGCTGTGAAAGCGGGAAGGAAAGCCTGACAGCTTCAGAGTGATGGTGCCAGCCTGCCAGCTATCTCTCTGCTCCCTCCCGCCCCTGGGCACTGCTGTACACGCTGCCTGGCACATTCAGAACTCAAAATAGTAGAGAATCTTGGAAAAAGAATCCAGAGCAAAGACAGGAAGCACCCATGATCTACCTAGAACCAATTTCCAATATGACTCTCCTGAAGTAGAACGGGAGACCAGTGGTGAGGAGGTTGGCTCAGGCGCACGTGGGTCTCTTTTTTAGACACAAAACACAACACAGCCACATCTTTGAGAAGCTGATCTGAATCAGCAAGTCCCCTAAATCTTTTCTAAGTGCACATCTTTCCCAGTTTGTGCACTGGATAAAAATAATTTAAAATTTCTCTATGAGACGGTTTAAAGTAGCGTTTTGGAGGTATTGAATTTAAATTCATTCAGTATTATATAATCTTTGAAATACAACAGTTGTGTACTCTGCTTTGATTTCAAAGCTTTCTTTTGATGGAAAATATTAATATTTATCATTTTTCTGATGTTGGACTAATGAGACTCTTAAGTGTTTATGAGAAGGCATTTAAATATTACAGTACAGTGGAAGTGTTTGTTTTCTGATTTATATTCCTCTGTCTTTAACATCAACCAGCATGAATTTTCTTGTTCTGAATCCTGGGTTGTTGTTCACCAACATTTTGAAAAAACTTTAAATGGCCAGAATGGATGGCCTCTACATTTATTTGATGACCAAAGAGACTATCAGAGTCCACCAAATAACACAGTACTATAAGAACGCTCTAGCTCTGATTTTCAGTGAAAATGGCCACACATGTATAACTACTAGCCAACAATAGTAGACAGAGCTGCGTTCCAGGTTTAATGACAGCAATCACAGGTGATATTGATTGAGTGCTGACTGCGTGTCCCGCACTGTGGAGACGTGCTTTCCATCAACAATCGCACCTGATCCTCACAACAACTCTAAGAGCTAACTAGTCTCACCATCTTCATTATACAGAAAAGAGAGATGCAGAGAGGTTGCGTGCTTTGCTCATGATTTCACAGCTAATGAGAAGCAAAGCCAGAAGTCAGTCCTCAGAGCCAGAGAGTGGGTTCTTCTCTATACCTGCTTCCTTATGAGTCCCTTCTTGACTCCCCAGCATTGGAAAAGTCCTATTATCTGTACAGCATAATGACCCATGTGCATGGAACAGCAGCCTTCAGAGCAACCCACACTTTCAGCTATTGATGATAATAATAAGACGTAATTCACCTGGTCTACCATAGGCCACGCCTTCTTCTATGCACAGGGACACGGCAAGGAAAGGACCAACAAGATTCCCTGCCCTTGGGGAGCAAACTTTCTAGAGAGGGAAAGTAGATAATAAACAATGCATTATCACCAAATAGGGGAAGAAATGGGAAGCTGTACAAGTTCAACAAATGGTAACAGGGGGTAAGGTCGGAGACTCCTGTAGATTTCACTTAGCTACACGCCCCATGCAACCAAGACTCAGCTAACCAGGGGAGTAATGGAGGACAGCCCAGAGGTCTATGGGTCTACAGCACAGTACAAAGTGCAACACAGAATTCTAAGTCGGGGACCTGACATAGGCCACTTACCCTACACGGGGACCAAGCACTGGGGAGACAGGATCAGCAAAATAGCCATTGATCTTGCCTTCATAAAGCTGACAATCCAGAGAGAATAGGGTCATTGATCAAAAATTAGAGGTTAAATAAAAGCTGTCAAGAAGTATAAAAAGTCAAGGAAGCAAAAGACACAGGACATAACCTACAAGGGACTAAGAAAGGTCATCATTCTGCCACTGACTCCATCTGTGACCCAGAGCAAGTCATTTCCCATCTTTACAACCAGCTTTCCAAAACGCTTCCTTCCAGCTCTTAAAAAATTCTTTGAACCTATGATTCCAACATATAAAAATTGTATGTTATTTCTTCTTCCACCAATCATTAGATCCCATACTGCCCTTCTCCCTTCCTCAGGCCCTTTCATTCTGTTGCTTTGCACACCAACAGCAAGGGCTTCGTTCTGGATTTTCACTGCCGCATGGCACAGGGGTCAGATCGGGAGGGAGGTGGGCACGCTATCCCATTGTGGGCAGAACTGGGCAGAGCAGACACCGAGCAGGACCCAGGTGGAGGAAATGGGAAGGAACAGGTTACATGCACAGAACCTGGTGTCTGGACAGTGTGCTAACAGGTAAAAGAGAAGTCGATGAAGGTGGCAGGCATCAGGGAGGCGTCAGCCACGACCATAACTGATATCTGGCAAGAAGGAAGGAAAAAGACGTCTGGAAGCAGGTGCTCCAAGGAGCAAGGTAGCAGAAGGGACGAAGGGACGTCTGGACAGCGAAGAGCAAGGCTCCAAGCACGGGAATGAGATTTGGGGTGGGGCCATGACTCAGAGAAAACAATCCAAACTCTGCGCTTTGCCCCCAGGCCCTCCACAGCCAGGCCAACCTCATTTGGTGCCAGTCCCCTCTTCAATCTCTATGGTGTAGCCACAGAGGCCTTCCTTCATCCCTCTGGGTATGTCAAGCTCTTTCTCCCCTTAAGGCCTCAATACAGGCTGCCCCTTTTGCCTGGAATGCCAGCTCGTCAGATGGCAGCCTCCCTCTCATCTGTAACTGAGGTCTCAGCTCAAGCATCAGCTCCTCTCTGGCCACCCTACATGAACACATTCCCCCTTTCACAATCACAGCACCTTATGCTCTTCCTTGCCAGTGCTTGGCATTTTGTAACTACGTTTGTTTGCCTGCGTGTTATCCATCTCATCCACTGGACTCCAGGGGGCAGGGACTGGGCCTGTCTTGTTCACTGATGTACAACCATACCTAGCACAGAGCCCGACGCATAATAGGCCTCAGCAAATGCTTACTTAGTCAGTAAATTAATCATGAACAAGGCAATGACTCATACCCAGGAACTGTCAGGAACAAAGCTGGGGCTTGGGAGTAGAAACCGGGTACCGGGCAGGTCAGCGGTTGTTGTCGGGCTGTCATCTCACACCCCACCTGCCTGCTCGCCTTACTGAGAGGTATCACCTGCTTCCAGATCCTGGGCCTACTCTCCACTTACCTGCCACTCATGCGGGCTGCTCCTACCACACAAGCAGAGTCTCACACAAACCTGGCCAAGCCCAGGTAATGAGACCTACGTGTGCAAATCCCTCACACCCAGTGATTAGAACTCATAGTCATGAGAGCAGCTAATAATGTCAAGGGCTCTCTACATACAATCTTATTCACCCTTACAGCATCCATAGCTAGTTAGCACTATAATCCCCATTTTAAAGAGGAGGAAACAGACTTAGCCAAGAAAATTGTCCATGCTCACACATCTGGTAAGGGATAAAGCCACATGCTTTGGGTCTATGGATCTGGGCCTCTGAGCTCAAAAATAATAAAAATGTAAAATATAAGATAAATAATAACTAAAATTTACTGAGAAATCACTATATGTGAGGTACTGTGCTAATGTTTTCTATAGATTGTCTCATTTAATTCATACCTACCTATGACGTAGGTATTGTTATGTTCATTCTATAGAGGAAAATAAAATTCTGCAAAGGAAAACAACTTTCCCAGGATCACCCTCAGTTGGCTAGCAGAGTGATATAGATATTTGTGAACTCTAAACAACACAACTCATTACATGAAAACAGAAAGACAACAGAGTAGAAACAGATCTAGACCCTTGCTAATCCAAGTGCGGCTGGTGGACCAGCAGCATCGGCGCCCCCGGGGAGCTTGTTAGAAATGCAGCAGTTTCTGGCCTCACCTGGCCCCTTGCCCATAGCTCCAGCCAGTCCCCAACCCATAGGAGTTGGACCCAGCTGTTCCGTCTGCACTAGGAAGCCAAACACAGCTAGTTCCTCCAGGCCAGGGAAACTTGGCCTGTTGCCTGTTGGAAGTTCAAGAGGCTAGAGGAAGCCGTAGCTTAAGGGAAGCTTTCTGCCCTGCTCAAGGGGCCCAGCCAGGGCTCAGCTGCAGGTTGATCTGGGGCCACAGGCTGCGGAAGCTTCTGGGCCTGGCTTTTACCCCCGGGGCCGGCAGAACCCAGTGCCTAGGATTTCAAACTGCAGTGGCCACCTATCGTTTTTGTATCCCCTGAACCGCCTCCCCTCTTCGGGAGGTTTCAGCACCTCCCATTAATCAGAGCCTCTGTGTGCGAGGCACGCACGCTGTGTGCTGCACAGCCCCAGAGGGGCATCATTCCCAGGTACATTTGTGAAAACACAACACTCTCCCTCCGCCACCCAACCATCTTTTTGTTGTGAACCCCTTCGATGCACTCTGCATTTTTTCTCTCTCTCCTGCTTTTCCCTGCTCCCCTTCAAATCACGACCTCTTCCTTCACCAGGCCTGGTCCTAAGAGACGCTGAACAGGAACGGCCAGCACTCCAGGGATGAGAGAAACCACCTTATCACAACAGGTTCCAGCTCCTTCCTGTCTGTCCTCGGGGCTCCGAGCACACACACAGACTCCTGCTTCTCGGCACCACTTAACCTTCTCCAGGCACAACAGAGCAGGCACCGTCCTCACTTAATGTGGGGACAAGACAGCAGGTGTTTTTCAAAAGTGAAGTCATGGGGAGGCTTCACGTCTTGCAGAAAATGAAAAGTTTGTTCTTACCACCTACCACACACTCCAGTGATTAAATGACTGCAGACCATACTTCCCTCCAGCCTGGGCCCAGCTAAAATATGCATGCCTTAAACCTCATGAGGGAGTATGGATACTTCCACATTATCTATGATGGGTTTGAGCTCCAAGAGCCGTGAGCCTGAGAAACTGCAGAACAGGCTGAATTTTAATGGAACTCTGATGGTTAATATAATAAAAAGAGGTAAATCCATAAAGAGGAACACTAATAAATGCAGAAAAAGACTCAGAGTCGACGTTCCAGAATACGGTAAATGTGTGCCTTCTGCGAACCCCTTAACCGGTTTCTCAGTTTTCCCTTCTCTTCCTACTTATTTATCATTCAAAGAAAACCTTTAAAAAAATAGCAATAAACCCCTCTTACCTGAAATGATGTAACTTTTAGAAGGTAAATATTACCCAGTACCTCAATTTGTATTTCCCATTATGTCCACATGTGTATATGCTTCTTTCGAAGTTTAAGACGTATGTACTTTATATTTTGCCTTTTCACTTAACATATATAGTATTTCTATATTTTAGAAAAAGAAAATCTTAGCATGCATATATTCCTAAAATATGTAATTTTTAACAGTATTAAAGCCTCCAACAAAAATACTGTTTCCCACTCTTCTTCTCTCTATTGAGCCAACACAGCAGAAAAATAAAACTACTACAGGCATACCTTGGAGATACTGCGGGTTTGGTTCCAGGCCACAGTTAATAAAGCAGGTATCGCAATAGAGCAAGTCATAATCTTTTAGCTGGTTGGAGGGTCTTGCCTTTAGTTTGTAAAAACACAGCACCTGAGACGCACAATAAACTGAAGCGCAATAAAATGAGCCCCGCCTATACAGTGTGAAATGTCCTGCTAATGAGTAGAGAGGCTCACCAAATGCTGAAAAAATGAAATTATGTTGCAGGGTAATAGGAATTCAGGCCAAGAATACTCCTGGACCCTGAATATAAGGTTTTAAGTATAAATATTCAGATACAAACAAACATAAGTATACACATTTTCTATAAGGAAAAAAAGCTTAAAAGGAAAGGATACCCACATAGTCTAGATAATCCAGCAAATTAAAGGTATTTAATCAAATTAGCTTAATTATTCTACCCAGAAATGGAGAGTGTAGGTAACTATAAAAAAAAATTAAAAGGAAATAAATCTTTACAATAGGTGGCCTCTGAAAGTGGTTCGTTTCAAGCTACTGAATTAGAATGTAAGAATGTTACAAATTAAAATGGGTTGTATTTTCTATGAATAATAGTTTAAACTTTTTCAATAACATGGGCACCACAGCTCATGAAAGCATGTAACTGTTTCTTTTGAACATGGTTTTAATGGGCTAATACTTGTTTTTCAGACATGAGGAATGGAGCAAACTGAATACCAGGAAGAGAAACACCGCCTGAAACTCACCATTATGGAGAGTAAGTAAACACAGTAAACACAGCTAGAGAAACAAGGCGGGTGCCAGGGGGTAGGGTCCCTGGTAATTAAATTCAAAGATAACCCAGGGCACAACCTGGAGTTAGTTCAAATTCCATGAGAGCTTTGTGGTGAGGCTTACTACAATCTCTTTCACTCTCAAAGCCTTCAAAATGCTACTTTCTAGATATTTCGTTTACCACCCAGGCCGTTCCCATGTTAGATTGTATGTGATTCATTTCATGACGTTCTGTTAGAATCAGTGGTTCTCGTTCCTAAATGCTTCAGAATTACCTGAGAAACTCAGAAAATACTAACACCTGCCTGCGGCACTCTGAGTTTAATTTCTGTGGATGAAATGAGCCCCAGGTGATTCTAACTTGCAGGAGGGCTGAGAACCACTGGTTGGAAAGCAATCCAAACAGGTTAAAATTATGTAAAGAAGAAGGCACTATAATTGGGCTAAATAAATTTACATTAGGAGACAAGGAGCCTCAAATTTCAGATAAAAGATGGTGCTTTAAGGATCCCAGATTTTTTCCCCCGCAAATTTAGATACTCAATTGCATGGGAGAAATATATCCATTTACCCTTAATAGTCAAGTTTTTACAAAGGACTGAAGAAGTTCCAGACCTTATATGAGAGACAGAAAAAAAAACAGTAGAATTAAAGGTAATCTATTCCACCTAGTATGCAAACCCTGATAAACAAGGAAGCAGAGCAGGGTGCATAAAGTTGTGATTTTTATTAATAACCATAAGAGTAAAATCAAAGCTACCATTATTGAGTGCCAGTTACTGTGTTATGTGCTTTCCAGTGAAGATTACCTCACTGAAAACTTAAAACATTGCTCTACAATAGGAATTATTACCCCTGTTTCACAGATAATTTAAAAAATTGAGGCTCAGAGAGATTAGGACACTTTTCCCAGAGTCGCACAGCAAGGAAGTGGTAGAACCAAGGTTAGAATCCAGGTCTTTGGCTATCTAGAGTCCATTCTCAGCTAGAACACTCAAGAGCTTCCTAAGGACTTGCTACTCATAGTCCATGGACCAGGAGCAGCAGCCAGAAATACTGACCTCTGGCCCATTCCAGATCAGCTGAGTCAGAATCTGCATTTTTAGAGCAGCGGGAGATTCGTATCCTATGTACGTTAAAGTGAAAGAAGCACAGGCCAACCTGGTTTTCCCACATCAACCATCACCTCACAAACTCATCATCCAGACTTCATCCACACTTTTTTAAAAACAAATCCAATCATTTCATTTCCTCACTTAAGACCATCAAATGGTTTCCCAAATGCCATTGGAAGTAAGTCCAAAATTCTTTTACAAATACAGGTAACCGGATTCTGCATAATATCACCCATGCCTGCCTCTGCAGTTCTCACCTCCCCCATCCGCTGATTTTTGTACTCCAGACACAGAGACCTTCTTTCTGCCCACCGAAGCCCAATATTCCCTCCTTTTCCCTCCCTCCCTCCTTTCCTTCCTTCCTTCCTTCCTCCCTTCCTTCCTCTAAGCTCTCCCCAACCTAGAATATACTCTGACCCACCAGCATGACCCACTCCAAGCCAGTCACATTTACTGCTGTATCTCATGTACATAATGATGCAGTGCCTGAAACAGAGCTAGAAGCAGGATAACTGAGCTGAATAATATGTGTTTAGGATACTGAGGGCCTCCGCTGTTTCCTTCATCCATCTGCAGCTTGCTCTTAGGATCCTCATTCCCATTTCTCCTTCCCTGTCCCCTGCATCCCCCTCTTCTTTCTAACTCACCTCCTTATCAGTAACCTCATGCCTACTGAAGCTGTCATCTGTAGAAAGGAGCACTGCCCTATCCACTCGGCCACGGCCCCGGGATTACTCACCAGCTGGATGACAACTGCTCCGCTTTAACCCGAGGCTCCTGAGATAGGCCCAATACTTTCTAGAAATGGACAGAAGGCCCCAGACAGAAGCAGGCTGCTTTTCAATCCAAGACTTAATATATAGATGGAACCATAGATCAGGGGCCTCTCAACAGGCTGTGCAGAGCCGAAGGCTTCACTGTCTCTGCCCACACAAGAGAACATCACCGTGCTGACAAGAAGGGTTATCGAGAGCTGTGGGTAACTTCATATTTTAAATGTGATGGCCAAGTTTACTATTCTAAGAAAACAAATGGCAAATCCTTTTATAAAATAGATATCTGACTCAAGTTTAAATTTTGAGTAAATCTGATATATTTTCCTATATCAAGTTTACATTAATAAAAAAAGCTACTACTCTTCATCTACTGAACACAAGCTATTGAGTGCCTGACAACAAGCTCAGAGCTTTAAACACAGTATCTTATTTAATCTTTATCCCACTTTATGAGGTAGAAATGCTTATTATCCTTATTTTATAGAAGAAGAAACCAAAGGCTAAGTAACCTGCCTAAAGAGGCTCGGCTGAGATTTAAATCATAGGCCTCCAGCCTACAACTCTCTCTTGCTTCTCTGCTGTTTCACTATTTGGATTGCTTTCTCATCTGAGAAGTCACAGACATTGACATTCCCACAGAAACAGCCCCTTGGAGGATGCTCTCAAAGGCTGAGATTTTTCTTTGCAATGTAGACATTAAAAAGAAAGTAACCTGCTACATCTTATATTTCAAAGCTGCATTTCTACCTTAAAAGAGAAAACTAAGATTCAAGAAAAAGATGTGGAGGGGCAGCCGGTTAGCTCAGCTGGTTAGAGCGCAGTGCTCATAACACCAAGATTGCAGGTTCGATCCCCACATGGGCCACTGAGTTGTGCCCTCCACAACTATACTGAAACAACTGCTTGACTTGGATGGGTCCTGGAAAAACACACTGTTCCCCAATAAAAAAATGTTTTAAAGAAAAGAAAAAGATGTGAGAACAGAGCTCAGAGGTGCCTACGAATGCAATTCCACAGATATTTTTTCAGTGTCTAGCAGTGGTCAGGCACTGTGCTGGAAGCTGAATGGTCAGCCTGTCAGTTGGGAGGGTGCTGAGGTCAGGGGTCCTGGGGAGAGGGGTGTGAATAGGGGGTGATGGGAAGACTGTCTCCCATAGTGTTTGTCTCAGGAATGTTTAGTCAGTAATTTACAAAGATGTAACTTTATTATCTAATTATGTAGAAATTATTTTTCACACACAGTGAGAGTTGCCTGCTTTATTATCTGCAAATACATCATTAAAAGGGCCAATGTATCGTCTACAACAAAAGTTTTGTATAATGTAAAGATCTCATGTGGTCATTTCTGATACCCTATACTAGAGGGTTAGATTTTAATGTATGTTATATTTTGTTCTCAAGTGTCTGAAAGAACAAAACAGAAAGGAGTACTGGAAGCTAAAGCAAGACTAATTTCAAAAATTGGAGTATATTGAATCTGCATGTCCATACAAATAGATAGGGGCACGGAAACATTTCCCAAAGCATTCTATGAAACATTTATATGAAAAAGGCACAGATAAGGACCAAGTAAAGGAAATCATGAACCTAAAAGGTCCCATACAGTACTATGAGGCCTCCAGAGTCCTGCCTCCTTGCAGAAACAGGATGCTTTTGACACAAGGGCATGAGATGAAGACCATGGACCACTTTGGACCTCATTTATAAAATGAGAGTTAAATTAGATGATTTATAAGGTCCTTCCAGCCCTAACCTATCAGCTACTTTTCATCCAGGAGGCCCCTGCACCTAAAGAGAGGTGAGCATATAAAGGTGCTCAAACTCGTTGAATTACTGAAACATTGCAACTTTAACAATAATAAGAAAAGAGACTTCACAACAGTTGGTCCTGGTCTGTATCATAGAAAGAACAAATCTGGGGAGAAACCATTATCTAAACAGCTTGACATCTGGTGCTCCTGTAGCTGACTGCTAGTAGAATGAAAATACCCCTGGACTTGGAAATAACACATCTGGGTCTAGTCTCATCTCTGACAAACCAACTGTGTGACCTTGGGCAAACTGCTTTACCACCTGGGCCAGTTTCCTCATCTCTAGAATAAAGGTATTATAAAGCTATATGTAACTAACATTTGTGGAACCTTTACTATATGCCAAGAACCATTTCAAGATCTTCGCTTAGATTTAAATGATCTCGAAGGTCTTTGCTGCTCTAACATTTAGTGTCTAACTACAGAGGAAACATGGTATAATGGAAAGATTCCAAACTCTGTACACAGAAAGGTTGGGCTTCCTCTCATCCTGTAAGGTAAGGTCTTTTTCTAAACAGAGACTGTCAAGCCAACTTTCTATTCAGTAGCTGAGTTAAGTTGGACATGTTGATTAACTTTCCTAGCCTTAGTTTTCTAACAGATAAAATGTATATGAAGATGGTTCTCTCTGTCATATAGCTTTTGAGAGATTATATTAAACTATAATGACTAAAGTAATATATACCATATTTCCCTATGTATAAGACGCACCGTTTTTCAAAACATTTGGGGTCTAAAAACTAGGTGCATCTTATACAGTGGTTGTAGAATGTTTTACTTGCATTTCCCACTTTTTTGCGCTTGTTGTCTTTGCGCTCATTGTTACGCACTTGTTACCGGTGTATTACGGTAGGTTACGTTTTGCCACGTTCTGCCCAGAAATGGCTCAGAAGAGAGGTTTGTACAGTGCTGAATTCAAGTTAAAAGTGATCCAGTTTGCAAAAGTGAATGGAAATCGTGCTGCTAAACGTAAGTTTGGTCCTCCTCCAACTGAGAAAACAATCCGAGACTGGCTATGGGACAAAGAAACCCTACTGAAAACACCACAGCAGAAGAAGGCCATGAGAGGCAATATATGAAGACAGTGATTCGTCATCAGACATAGATGAGGACAATCTAATGGTTGGGAGTTTTGACAGTGATGAGGAGTTGTATGAATTTTATAATGAATAAAACTTGAGTTCCATAACTTTATGTAATACATTTTTTTTCAAATTTTGGGCTCCAAAGTTAAGGTGCGTCTTATACATGGGAGCGTCTTATACATGGGAGCGTCTTATACATGGGGGAATACTGTACTTATTTGTTAAACACATTACATTTTATTACAAGGTGTAAGACCATAGATAAAGCACCATCTCAAGTTTTTTTCCTCATCTACAAATGGGAGACACAAGGTTATTAAAAGAGATAATGTGAACATGCTCTGTAAACTGTCATCTGTTAGCTAAGTTTGAAAGCACACATAATTCCTAATACTTGGAAAAGCATATACAATAATCCCCTATCTAGTACTTGGAACAGCATATACAATCAATGACAACAACAACAAAAGACATATTTTCTAAACATATATCTCTAGTACCAGCTCACAGCAGATTGATGCAAAGGCTGGCAGCCAAGAACACAGGACCACAAGAAAGTTGTATTTCCGAATCAAGGGGCTGCTCCACAAAATCGCTTATGGTGAAACTTCATCTCCCAGGAGACACCACGTCGCATAAAATGGCACGCTGGGAGGTGGAGTACTAGCATTCCCGGAAACAAGCAGGACTCAAACTCCCAGAAGCCTCCGCTGTCCAGGTCGCGGGGCCTTAAGACGACGCCAGAAAGGAAGAGTTCAGGTACACCCGTCATAACAGGTGCGCGTCAGGGCAGCCCTATGTAGTCCCGGACCCAACCCAGGTCACAGCCTTTCTGAAACAACTGTTGGGTGTATTTTCTGCTGCTCCCCAGCACATTTCTGAGAGATCGAGAATAATAAAGCAGTAAGTTTGCAAGTGGCAAACTTTCACAAGCAAGACCTCATTTGATTTCGGCTCCAGGCAGCACGCTTGGGCACTTGGGCAACGAGATTTAAGCTCTTTTTCCCCACCTTAAGTACTGTGAGTGGCTGGTCCAAGGTCATACAACAGACGCAAGATTTGATCCTAGAGAGGAAGCTGCAAATCCAGCTCCAGTTGCACTAACCAGCCTCCTTCCTCTCCAGCGTCCCGCCCCTAACACCCTCCCCTGCTGCCACCCCCGTGGCTATACCTTTAAAAGCCTCGCTTATTTTCATATAAAAACATTAAGTCATAAAATAGGTGTAAAGAGGTCCAACAGAGTACTGATGAGTTCTCCCACCATAACGAATTCAATACTTGTTTGTGTTGTTAAAATATTAAGTGTAAACGTATCTCCCCAGACACAGCCTTCTGTGTCCTGCTTGGTTCCAGTCCTGCGCACGTGTTCGACCCCACCCTCCCTTTGGGGAGCCCAGCGGGGTGTTTAACACTGCTCTCTTAGGGCAGAGATTCCTGCCACTTGCCTATGAAACTGCCAAACCATCCAAAAGCGGTCAGTGCCAATTACACCGGGAGTTAAGGCGTCCTTGGAACCGCTGGGGTGGCCCCATGCCTCAGTTTACCCACTTACAAAATGCAGTGGAGAGAAGGGGCGGGTTAGGGTTTGGGCCGGTGCTCAGGAACTGGCCCTGAAAAGGTTCGGGAGATAGCGGGGTGAGGGTCCTTCTGACAGACCCCCACCTCCCAACGTGCTGCTAACAGGGTAATGATCAGACACGCGTGGAACCCAGACCCGCGCCCGAAACACTATTCGACTTGTGCTTGCCCCCGCCCCTACCTTCCAAGATCTTGGCAGCTGGGAAGTGAAAGGCAGAGGGAGGTTAGCGCGGGGCAGAACCAGCGCCTTGGGCGTGTGCCCACGGGGGAGGCTGCCTGAGGGACCCGCGAACAGAGGGCAAAAAGTGTCGCGACTGGACGGAGCGGAGCAGGGACTACAATTCCCAGACGGGCCGTGGCCGGGGCGGGACACAAGATGGTCGCTCGTCTGGGGACAGGCGCGGGAGCCAATAGACGCAGAACATGCGCCTACACCGGGCCAATCAGAAGCCATAGTGACAGTAACCTTGTTCAGGGACGGAAAACACTGTCCTCAGGAGAGAAGCTGAGGCGAGGATCCTGCTGGAACGAGATTTTTGTCATAAATCCCACAATCTTTGTTTTTTACAAGTTGAAAAAGTTACAGTTGTTAAGGGTATGCTGCATTTTTGTTTGCTTCTTTCCTCCCCAACCAAACCTTCCTTTCTTTATGTTTCTCTCATAACATGGGCTCTTAGGCACTTACTTGATTCGGTTTACAGCTACACTGAGCCTTCCCTTACATTCTAACTAAAATTGTACCACAGGCTCCCTTTCCTTCCTTTCTCTCTCCCCCCACCTTCTTTTGTGCTATTTTTCTCCTTAGTACTGTCATTACCAAGCATTGTCTATAATTTATCTTTTTTCTATCTTCTTGACCACTAGAATGAAAGATCAATGCAGATGCAGGGTTTTGTTCTGGTCATTGCAATAGTTCTAGCACCTAGAAGTATACAGAGGATGCGAAAAAAATGTATGTGCATTTTAAGAAAGGAAAACTGTATTAAAATTGTAATAATATACACTGATAACAAAATATGACTACAAGCCATGTTTGACTTCTGCAATTACAAGAGGTGCTCAGAGTGGTTACCATCAGTGTCCAGACACTTCTGATTATGGCGAACTACCACTTAAGCAACGTTGCACATTTTTTGGCATCTCCGATATATATTATATAATATATATACAGATTATACTATCTAGTATATATAGTAGACACTCAGTAAATATATTTTGAATAATTGAATGAATTGTTCTGTATTCTGTCTTCAGTGCAGATCAATTAAATCCATCTCTGATCACCCTGAGGCCCTTTGGCTTGCTCCCTTTTTAAATTCAAAACCATTCTCTCAATATATTCTGCGCCAGATGCCATGTGCATGCTGGAGAAATCATTGAAACAGACCCAATCCCTAACCTCAAGATGCACCTGGTCTAGTGGAGTATGAGAGGTAAACTTAATTATGCAATAAATGAATTGAAAATTGCAGAGCAGCTAAATAATTTCACAGAATCATACAGCTCACCAGCAGGGACTAGAATCCTGGCCTTCACTCTTGCTGTTGTACCATGCTGCTTCTTACCATGACCTCTCTTCTTCAACATTGCCTCCTTCCTTTTCTTCCCTTCCCCCTCAATCCTGGTACCAAGGAAGAGGAGGTATTTGCCAGTCATATTTTACATTTAAAGGGAGAAACAAAGAGCTTTGACAAACACCGAGATATGTCCCTAGTTTCCCTGGCACCATTTCTTTCTCTCTTTCTTTCTTCTCACTTTTTTCTTTGGTTTGCTTCATTACATGCAAGTGATTACATCAAGTCCTAGGTCTCTCACCCTTTCTGATGTATGAACACCACAGAGTGTAGCAAGGTGTCCTGCAAAGTGTCCTGGTATAAAATGCTGCTGTCCTAGGAAGCTTGACTCGGAGAATGTGACAGTGAATTATGGTCAGTTTACAGGTCACACAGACACTATGACCACATATAATGTAACAGAATTGTGAATAGGAAGAATTGGAAACAATTACAGATAAAACAGCAGAAATGTGATCAATATATGTACAGACCAATTTTGTGCAGAGGGATTAAAACCCTTGTTCAGGCTTCCTGCCCTAATCTTCTGTCATTTTTGGGTTGTTTCTTATAATACAACAGTTCTTTCTAGCTGTTATGAACACACACTCAGCTCAGTAGTCCCAGCTATTTTCAAGCTGATCGGAGTGAGAGTTTTCAACACATGTGTCAACAGCCAGACTAATTGCAGATGTAATCACTAAGCCATGTGAAACTGAAAAGCTCAACAACTAGACTCTCCTCCTGAGAAAGTATCAGCCTATAATCATTACTTCTTCTACTTAGCAATCAAAAAGCAAATGTCATGAACATACTCAGAATCTAAACAGTGTCATGTAGTGATTATTAAACCATTGTCAAAAACCCTGGTATGATCATATAGGTGTTACTTCAGCTGTGGATGGTGCTGTCTGCTGGGATAAAGGTCAGCCATGACCTTCAGCAATACATACATTCAAAAAGATCATCAAGACATGCACTTGCCTTAGACTTAGGACATCCAAGTGCCAAGACTCTGGGGAGGAAACTGTCTGATCTGCAATTTGATTAATAATCACCTAAAGACAGTATCTTAGTTTGAGTTCTCCTAGAAGTATATCCTGAGACAGGTATTCAAATGCAAGTAGTTTATTTGGGAGGTAATTGCAGGAAACACCAGTAGGAGAATAAGAAAGTGAAATAGGGAAGGGACAACAAAAGAGGTGCCTTATCAAGCATGTTACTACAAGGGGTGATTGGAGCTTAATCCCCCTGGGGAACCTTAGGAAATAATATGGAACACATGCCTTAGACTAACCTATCCTACCAAAGGGACAAAAGAACTGGGTGGTCTAAACATCAACTCCCATCAGTCAATGTTTGGGGGCTGCTTTCAGAGGCTGTTATGTCCCTGGCTCTTCAGGCATGTTGTATGAGGGGGCAGAGCTGCCTCAGTGGCCAGAGATAACAGATGCAGCCATTGAAAGTCAGGCTAGTGTGCACTGAACTAGTAAGGGAATGGAGGGTACGGGCCTGACACCATTAGTATCTGCTACAGGCTTTGGTTCACCACAAGCTCATGTCACTAGACTAGGAGAATAAGAATGATTCAAAAATTAAATAAATACATGCAAAAAACTAAGCAGCCTACCACCTTATATACCTCATTATGTGAACAATTAGAATAGACAGTAATTTCTAAATCCTCACTAAGACACACAAAACAAACTACAACAACAAAAGCTTCTTTTATACTGGCAAATATTAACTCTTTGGGGACTTAAGAAGAGGCTTCAGTGAGACTGGGGTTTGGTAGAGAGAAGAGCAAGGAGATCAAGAGAAGGGGAAAAGAGAATTTAAAAAACATTCCTGGAGACAATACATTGTTTGTTTCATGATATTGAAGAAACACAAAGACCTTGGGATTTTTGAGAAATTAAAATAAAGTGCACAGACTGTGGTCTTTAGATCTAGAAGACAGTTTTGCAAAGGACCTCTGTGGATTGTGTCATTATAGCACTTCTTCATAGCAAATAGCTTTTCTTGAAATTACAGTCACCATTTATTTATTTTTCTATCAACTGTCTCTTCCAAATAAAATGTAAATTCCATGAAGGGAAGAACTTTTCTTTTGTCTTCTTCAATAGTAGGCACTCAATAAATAAATATGTAGTCAATGAACAACTATGTTATGGCCACAAAAAGCAAACAGGGTAAGTACTAGGAGGACCTGACATTTGTACCACTGATTACATTCAGTCAAGCCATACCATAAAGAGACTAAAGTAACCCAGCAATAACCTACCATTATCGCAAAGCTTGGGACCATGATGATGTGTGGAAAGCCTGACGGTCACCTATCCTTCTGCGTTAGTTATACACTCCCAACAGCATCCTCTTCAAGCACACAGGACCTACTTTATCATGGAAGCAGAATTTCAAAACTAGAAAGGCCTGAGAGGTCAAAGAGTCTAACTCTCTGCATAATTCAGCTATATATTAAAGGGCAGAATCCAGACTTTCAGACAAGAATTTTGGGGGTATTTAACTTAAAAAATGATATCTAATATAAAAATATTGTATAAGAAAAATGATGCATTGTTTTGCAATACCAGGTATAAAAAGGTTGGGAAACTCAGCTGTACCCAAATGTTCCAGTCACCTTCACAAATTTCTTAGCCCGTTTTCATTCATTCATCATTTTGAAATTCTAGCTGCTAGTAAGTGCTATCTCACGATATGCTGGAAATTTTCTAAATTTTTCCCCTATCTTTTTTTATTCACTCGTCTTATTTATCCCATGTTGTTCTGTGTTAAATGTAGCCCTTTGCTCATCAGATATTTAGAGCGCAGTCTGTTCCCTATAGTTAGTGAACATATGCATGCTGTCTCCTTTTAACTCTGCCTCATAAATAATCACACTTAATCCTTCTTACTGCCATCTTTTGCAATAATCTTCCAGTTACCTAAAACATAAGGTGCATAAAACTAAGCTCGGTGTCCAAGCTGTGATCTCACTAGGGTGGCTCAGAGATAAGCTATGATTTTTCATCACTCTCTTTCAAGAAATTATGCCTCTAAACACATTGCCCTGGTTTCACTGCAGCTTTAAAGGCATTTCATCATTCTAGAGGAAAAACCCACTAAAAGCATTTCCTAAAAATTTTAAAATATATTATTTTAGTAGATGACTTAGTGCAGAATGGGATACACCTTCAAACCTGTTCATGTATTTGAGTCCCTGGTATTGTACTGTCATGGAGACCATAAACAAGTAAAAAGGTGAACAAATCAACGTGATGCCATAGAAGTCAATGCTAGAAGGAGTCGATTCTCCTACGTACAGTGGAGGAGAAAGGGAGTTCCAGGCAGAGGCAACAGCATATGGCAAGTTCCAGAGCTCAGACAAAATAGATCCATCAGTGTACAACCTAAAGTGAAGTAGGGTAGTGGTGAAAGAGGCTAGAGATGGCTCAAGGACCAGCTCACGAGGGCTTCATAGGCATGCTTCTTAGTTTGCTGTAAGATCACTTGAGAGCCTTGTAACTATCAAAAATGCATTCAACAAATATTTGCTGACCACCTACTATGTGTCAGGCATTATTCTAGGTGCTAAGGATGCAGAAGAAAATAAGTCATAAAAAAAATTCCTGGCCTTTTGAGCTTCCTTTGCTCGGCCTGCTCCAAACTCTTTGGAGTGTACTTTCTTTTCTAATAATGGCCCTTGAGCTATTCTCTACTGCTCAGGCCTGCTCCTGCTTCTTTGAAATGTATTTTTACTTCTAATAAACTCCTTTTCTGCAACTTAAGAAAAAAAAAATTCCTACCTTCATGGAACTTCTAGTAGAGAAGACAGACCATACAATAATATACAAATGTATAATATATCATAGGTGTTGAGAAATGCTATGAAAACAAAAGCAGAGTGAGGGGTTAGAAAATGATGGGTGGTCTTCCTTTGGATAGGGTGGTCAGAAAGGCCTCTTTGAAGAGGAGTCATTAGAACAAAGATCCCAATGAAGTCCGGAGACTACCCATGAGGAAATCTGTGGAGGAATGTTCCAGACAGAGGGAACAGTAAGTGCGAAGGCCTGAAAATAGGAACAAGCTTGGCCTGGTGGAAGAATAGGCAGGAGGCCCGCGTGGCTGGAGCCAAGTAAGTGAGAGGCAAAGTCATAGGAGATGAGGTTGAAGGTAACCAGAGGCCAGACCACGTAGTGCCACAGTAAGGTCTTAAGGGGAAATGTTTCGTAAATGTACTTGCCATGCAGTCTATATAGTATGGTCTATTCATGTAAACGTGAAAGGATTGTGTACACACGTAATTAGGAAGGTCCATTCTCACGCATCCAAAACTTCTGGGACAGGTGTGTTTTGGAAATGAATAATTCTTCAGTTTTTAGAAAGGTGATATATGCCTGTACCATCTAGTGTATAATACTCCTAGAGAAGTCTTGGGAGAGCACTCTGCAACGAAACAATATTTCTGCAGCAAAACATATATGGGATAAACAAACACTACAAATAGCCCCATGTCAGGTCAGCCTTTTATTTTCAGAACTTTTTGGATTTCAGAATTGCAGATAGGGGATTGTGGACCTGTATTTGTACTTGTGTAGGAAGCTTCTGGGATCATCACAAGTGATTGTGAACAATGGTTGGAGGAAGGAAACAGGATGGGTGGCAGGAATATCTTCTATTTTACTTTATACTGTTCTGAACTGCTGGACCTTTTTTTATCATATATTGTGTCATTGAAATAACACTAATTTAAAATTTAAAAATAAAATGCGGATGCTAATGTTTTCACCTATGTAGTCTTTGAGTATTCAACAGAATCGATAGTATTAAGGGAAAATATTTTAAACAAAAAGAAATAATAAAAAAGATTTTGACTATGCACTACAAAATTGTTTCTAAATTTAAGTGTTTTGGTCATGACATTCAGCTTTTACTGTGTCTGCTGTTTGCTTTGCAGATTGTCATCTTTTAAATATATTTGTGGACTAGAGAGTCATACATAGTATCAAGATGATTTGGTGAGGAGTAGAAAAATTTATTTCTAAAATTCAGTATAAAACATATTTTTAAACTAATGGGAAATCATATTTTCTGATGTTCTAAGAAGTTTCTTCTGTTTCCTTATAGAACATGGTCCACTCTCTGGACTTGTGGTTGTTTCTGTTTTGTTTTGTTTTGCTTTGTTTTGTTTCATTTGTTTTGGTTTGGTTTTTAAAGTAAATCTGCAGGGTTTTTGTTTTGATAACAGTATGTCATGCTTGTGATAAATAATTGTCTGAAAGCAATTTATAATGTACAAGTCCATAAAATATTTAGACATTTTAAAATTGCAATTTGCAACCTCCCTATTTCCTACCACTGTCTCCCAACAAAATTCGGAGAGAAGTATTTAACAGACACCATGTTTCATGGTGAATGTTATTGGCTGTGTGGTTGAAAACTGTAATTAGCCATGCCTCACTGATTCATACATGAATCGTTTTGAGGTTTATTATTCCACTGGAATGTTAATGAACATGAATACCAAGTACTCTGAGAGATTTTCTTTTTATCTTGGTAAAGTACATATTTTAAGGGGAAAAAAATCATTTAAAAAAATTAATGAAAAAATACTTTGTGTATATAACTAGGTCCTTGAGTTTTTGAATAGTAAATAAGACTGTATAATTCATTGGGGCCTCTTCTTTATGAAACACACAGTGATTTTATACATATTAATTAATAAACCTTCAAGACCCCTACCAGGTAAATGTTAATAAAACCCAGGAGTCCTACCTTTTTTGGCCTTTGATTTCCAGATAAGAAAGCAGCTGACGAAGATGATTCTACACCTTTGAAAACAGAATGGGCATGGGATCAACATTCGGAGTTCACATGTCTTCTGTGAGCAGTGTTCTCTTATGAACCTACTTGAAAATAAAAGTAATTTAGGGAAAATGATATTTCGTCACTACCTTAATGTAGCAGGGATTTTCTTCTTGAGAAAATTAAACCAAACACAAACTGGAAATATGACTTAACTGGGCCTGCTTCTGTACTTAGGGTCACCAAAGCATACTGTAAGTGAAAATCAGATTGCTTTAGAATCCAAGAACAAACTCTGCTTTTGACCTTTAGAAAGCTCGTGATGTATATGCCCACAAAATAAACAAAATAATTTCTAAGTAAATTCGTTGAGTGCACCTGACCTTTGAAACAGAGCAGATGATGTTAATCAGATTTGTACAACTTTAAGCTAGCTCAGCCTCCATCTCTCCATGTAGTTTTTAAATATCATAAAGAAGTCTCACAACAGGGAATCATTCAAATCAGAATAGATTTAGAAATGGAACAGAATGTATGACCTTGCTTCAAACAATGAAGTGTAACTTGGACACATAAGCAGATGAGCATTATGATTACAAACCAACAGACTGTGCTCCTGAGGAAGTGACTTTTTAAAAATATTAACCTAAGCACATCGTAGGCAGCTTCTCAGCATTACAATAAAGTGTGGTTTGAGTCCTGACACTGTGTAAGGTACCTTTGGGGAAACTGAGTTGAAAATAGCCTGCATATTATAAAAAGGTGCTCCATCTGACCATTGCATCTTTTTTTGTCCAGCCATATCATTTCTGCATTTTGGACTTAAAATATTTGAGCCATTACCTTTCTAGTATAACCTGTTAAGTAACTTGGTAGATGTCTTCTTGTCTTTCCAGGGTCACCTCCTTGGGTAACCAACCCTGATCCCTACTCCAAAATAATTCTTCTCAATCCAAGTGGCTGTAATGAAGCTAACCACATTTATTCTTGCCCAAAGTGTGTGTGTGTGTGTGTGTGTGTGTGTGTGTGTGTGTGTGGTCATTACACAGGAAACTTGACCTTGACCTTGGCCACATGATTGGTTCAGGGATGGGCACTTGACCAAAGCTGAGCCAATCTCCTTAAGGCATTTTGTCAGAGAGACCAAGAAAGATGGTCCATCTTTTTCTACAATCACAAGCAATAATGATGATACAAGCGTAGGGCTGCTGGCTACATTGCCCGCTTAGGAATGAAGTCAAGCAGGGGCAAGCAGAGCTAAGACATGAAGAGAGGGATCGGACCCAGCTGGTGTTGCATCCTAGAATCCAATTTTGTCTGAAGCCACCCTTTATATTTGCCAGTTAATTGAGCCTTTTCTTATTTAAGTTGGTTTGAATTAGAGCCAAAGGAGTCCTTCACATTATGACTAATTCATAAAGTTTAGCTGACAGATAGGCTCTTAAACTACCCAAGATAGGAAAGTGAAATGAAAGGGATAATACTCTCCCATTCAGCTGTAACTTGGGAATTCTCAAAACCTGGAGCTACACCAGCCTCTGCTCTATGAGCCCCAAAACTGTGCTTCAGTCATCTGAGGACCTGGAGGTGTTTCGCCTGAAAAGAGAAGGCAGGATGTGCTTGTTGGGCTCAACCATGTGCAGGTCTGTTTCATGAAAAAGGGGTTGGATTTATTCTGCAGACTTAAAATGCAGTTTTACAAATGCTTGTCACTGAGAAATTTCCAATGTAACATGAGGAGTAATTTTTCTAACCAAGAAAGTCATGCGAGCAGACATAATGTGACCATCTAGCAACGCCACTTCCTCTGCTGGGTGAGAGGTTGGACAAAGTGACATCTAAGATCCCATCCAACTCTATGATTCCTTGATTCAGTCAAAGTTTGGTCATGATGACGATATTTGTAATTTATCATAAACACCTCAACCTTTCAGCAAATCACAAATCAATCATATAAAAGGAGTCACAGAGAAAGAGATGTGTCAGAAAAAAATTTCCTAGAGGGGAAGATACTTGCACAGCTTTAAGTACAGTACTTGGTTTATATCACAAATAATTTGTCGAACAATGCTGCATTCAACTCTGATTCTTTAAGAAGCTATTTGTCCCTATAATAGTTTCTTTAAAAATATGTAAATGCATATATGATGGCAATATATTAAAGAGAACTATAAATAAATTTTCAAATCCCCATGTCTCAAGTGCTTTTGTATGCACATAGATAATAAGCATTAACACGGCAATGTATACTAGACACTCCCAGCCAATGAATGTGAGTCCCCATTATTGTGCTCTACCATTCACCTGAGCTGAGAGTGGATGTTTTTCTTCTTTCTCTTATTGGGTTGTTGGAAAAGACATGACGTATTTTTTCTATGTTTTTCATTGCAGAAATGCGTCATGACTTTTCTGACCACCCAATATTTTGAGTACTGATCATTTATTTTGTGTCCTCAAAAGCATTTTTGACACTCAGTGCTTCACAATGCATAACAAACAAAGTGAAAGCACCATGCTAGACACGAAAATGCACATTTTATAGAAGTTCAGGGTGCCTTCAAGAAATGTTTGAGAAGAAGGACTCAGGCAAATGGGGACTGAAAGATATCCTTTGGCATTTTTGAAGGACAGCATAAGCACCACTGCAGCCAAAGAGAATTAACAAAAATTGTATGAAAGCTACTTAAAATTATTGCCAGAGGCATATTGGGATATAGGGGTTTTAAGGAGAACAGAAGTGTAGTTGCCATGTGAATGGCTGGCCCATGTGTGCCTGGGGACAAGGATAGGAAGACCTAGTCTAGTGCTGGTCACATTAGCATTCCCGTTCTCAGGAACGGAATACCTCATTCATTTCCTGCCTTCTCTCTAAAATAGACTTTTGAGTGCTGCGAAGCAAGATGGGAAAGGCATTCAAGACAGAACAGCATATGAAAAGGAAAACAAGTGTAAAACAAGGCATTTTAGAGAACTGCAAATGGTTTTAATGTTACAGGAGAGGAGACTGTGGGAGACAAGTTAAAAAATGAGACTGGAAATATAAGCAAAAGCCATATTATAAAAGTGCTGGTAAAATATTCTCTAGAGCTAGGGCTTGACCTGCTATGCAATGGGGAGCAAACGACTGGCTTTAGCAGGCAAGTGATAAGATCAAGTTTGAATTTTAGAGAAAAATCTCTCAGCAGCACAGTAGAGGCTTGATTGTAGCAGGATATGACTCCAGGAAGGATGTCAGTGAGGCGGTCACCGTTAACAATGAGACAAAATTTTTCACCTGTCAAATTACCATTAATAATAATAACAATAATATGATAATAATAATGATAATGATAATAATAATACCCTGGTAGTATAATAAATGGGTAAATTTCCTAAAAGCTATCTGCGATATTGTAAATCAAGTAAGAACTTTTAAAAGGTTAATACAAAAGAAGTTCATGCCCTTTGAGCCAATCATTCTATTTCTAAGATCTACAGTAAGAGAATAGAGATACAGAGAGAAGTGTATGTTCAGTGATACCTCTTTCCACAGCCTTATTTCTGAAAAATTAGAAACCATTTTAATGTTCAACAAAAAAGCAATGGATAAATAAATGAAATATGTCACTATCATTTAAAATGTTTCTAAAAATGTTCAGTGATGTGGAAAATTACCAAGGGATAGTGTTAAATGAAAAAGCAAAACACAAATTTAAATATATGGTGTAGGCCCAGTCTTTAGAAAGGTATATTCATGTAAAAACTAGGAAATACATAAAAATGTAATTGCTACTTATCCCCGGGTGGTGGGATTGTTGGTGATTTTTATATTCATCTTTCTATCTTTTTGTATTTTTGACTTGCTATCATGAATATGTATTGCTCTTACAAACAAGTCTTAGGTTGAACCATTTGAAATTGCCTGCTATGGACTGAATTGTGTCCCCTCGAAAGACATATGTTGAAGCTCTAACCCCCACTGTGATGGTGTTTGGGGATGTGCACACCATGAAGAGGTCACATGAGCACGAGATGGCAGCCATCTACAAGTCAGGACAAGTCTCTCCAGAACTGTATTATTCTAGTACCCAGATTAAGCACTTCTAGCCTCCAGAACTGTGAAAAAATAAATCACTGTTGTTTAAGCCACCCAGTCTATGGTATTTTGTTATGGAAACACAAGCTAACTGATAAACTGCTGAAACTGACTCCAAAAATTACAATTTCATACGTTCAACCTACTTAAAAGAGAAATAAAATAAAACAAGAGATGGTCATTGAAAATGCCTTTGCAATGAATGCTAAGGGCCAGATCTAAAGCAGTAACAATAAGATGAGAAGATCAAAGATGCAAAGGATATTAAGATGGTAGATTCTGTAACATAGTGACTGACAGAATTGATAGGATAGTATTAGTGAATAAGAAAGAGCATTTAGAAAGTGAATCCAGTTTTTGCACTAAGAAACTGGGTGATAATGGTAGTATTTGCACAAGCAATACTCAGAAAAACCTGTTTGGGAGCTATCCTCTACAATAGCCCCCAATAATCCCAGCTTCCTGGTATTCACACCCTTGAGTGCTTCCCCTCCCCATGTGCAGGTTGGTCAGTATTCTACATCACGTATGACACTGCAGAAAGCAGAAGAGACGGTACGCCGCTTCAGAGGTGAGCGCTGACTCTGGCAGAAGCCAGCTGCCAGGCTGTGAGGACACCTCAGCCTGTGGAGAAGTCCACATGTTGAGGACATGAGGCATCCAGCCAAAAGCCAACAAGGAGCTGATGTCTGACAGCAACCAGACAAGAGAGGCTGGAAGCAGACCCTCTAGCCCCCAGGAAGCCTTCAGCTGACTGCAGCCTAGCGGACACCTACTCTAACCTCACGAGACGCCTGATTCCTGTGCCCCCCAAACTGTGAAATAATCAATGTTTGTTGTAAGAGCTGCTAAATTTGGAGGTAATTTGTTACACAGCAACAAATAACAAATACAACCAGCTTTAATGAATTTGCTGATCTGAAGAGCTGAATATTCCTTGAGTGCAGGAATCAGGGCCTAATATTGAAGGCCTCTTGTTGCATGGAGCCCAGGGTCTATGTTCTGTGAACATATATTGCAAGCTGGAAAGGTAGAAAGGAAGCTGGAAAAGGTGGGGAAGTAGTATGGACATCTCCTGGTGGGGACCCACTAAAGGTTTATAAGATAAAACAGTTCAGGATAAAGATGTGTTTATAAAGAAATGCGGTACGTGACTTTAGTGCTTGATTGTTACTATAAGGACCTGTATTGCTTGTAAGTGTGCTTTAGAAGCCCATAAACCCGAAATGACTCCAAATTGTAAAATTCCAAACCTGCAACTTATTTTTTCTTATAGAACAAACTTGAGAAAACGTGGACCCGAAATTTTTTAGCTGTAGAAAAATTTAGCAAGGTATTTTTCTCAAAATTCATTTTGGTACCTTAGGTAATTTGTAGCTAGCAATTTTCTGCCAGCTTTCCATTTTACTCTGAACTATTTTGACCTTGATTTAAAGCCGGCAGTTGATGAAATTCAAATTCTTATAGGACATTTTACCAATTATATGATGCAATAGTCAATCCAAGAAAATGCTCTCTCTTTTCATTGCACCTATAACTGTTCCTTATTGTTCTATAAACAACAGATTGTTAATACTTGAACATGTTAGAACCAAGGAGAGACAATGCAATGGGCTGAATGGTGGTGTCCCCTAAAAGTCCTATGTTGAAACCTTGTTATTGTGATGTAATTAGGAAGTCAAGCCTTTGGGAGGTAATTAGGTCATGATGGTGAAATCCCCATGAAAGGGATTAGTGCCCTTATAAAAGGGACTCCAGAGACCTTTCTAGCCTTCTCTTTCTGTTATGTGTGGCTACAAGGAGAAGTTGGCAGTCTGCAACCTGGGAGAAAGCCTCCCCAGAACCTGACCATGCTGCACCCTGATCTCAGACTTCAGCCACCAGAGCTGTGAGAAATTTCTGTTATTTATAAGCCACTGACAAATGGTACTTTATTATGGCAGCCTGAACTAAGACACAGAAGATGTAATAAAGAGAATCGGTCCATTTAAACAATGATGTCTGGTCTCTATTTACTTTGTTACTGAAATAATCCCATAAACACACAAACACACACACACACACACACACACACACACACACACACACACACACACACACAGAGGTTTTGCAAAAACAGCTCATAGTTTTTCACCCCAGGGCTCAAGAAAAATAGAGGGTATTTGTGAGTCTCTGGAATACATTGTATGCCTAGTAAGAATGAAATCAGAAAAATCTGGGGTGCTCTCAGAGGTCCCTTTATTAAAAGGTAAGAAATGAAAATCTTTCACTCCAGCCAAATGTAAACAAAGATTCACATGAAATTTCTGTCTCTGGATAAACCACAAAAGATAATAAAGAAGAGTCAGGATAGCCAAGGAGTCTTATCTGAGGAAGGATTGGATTTTGCAACTCTTTCTCATTTACTGGAGAGTTTAATGCCATTTAACATCCCTCGACCACCCAGCTCTTGCTTCAGAGACCACCTAATTAGGTACAGTAAATAAGTTTCCTTCCAGAGCATGACTGCTTTTTTTAAATTTTATATCATTTTATAATTCACTTTAATATGCCTTGTATTACCTCCATGTAATTTGCAACTTTCAAACATTGGAAGATAGCATTACCATGTAGCCTTCATTTAACTGCCTCATAGGCAGCTTTTACCTCCTTTAAAATGAAATGGCAAGAACATCTTTGACCTTATATCTTAACTGTAATTAAGATATCATCTCCAATGTTTTCCTCTAAAAAATCAATAAATAAAATAGGAATTGATACAACAAATTCATTCATACTAAAAAGCAAATATCCGAGTGTTCCTCATCCTTCTGTTGCAGTCAAACATAAGGATGCCTGGCTGTGTGACCTTTAGAAAAACATTTAAACTTTCTATGCCTTTGCTTTCTTATCTGTAACAGGATAGTAGTTCCCACCCAAGGATTGTTGTGAGGACTAAATGAGATAATGTGACTCTTTCCCAACAACATAGGTAGTAGTATGTGTAATATCTCCCAGACATGAATAGAATTTTTTTTATTTCCTTTTTCAAAAAGAGTTCATAATATTTTATTTGTGTCTCATCACCTAAACCAAGCATTATAAAAGGGTTTTGTTGAATTGTTTAGATTTTGAATTACAAACAGCTACTGAGTTGCAGCATCCCAACACGCAATGGGCAACACTGTGAGAAACTATGCAGGAATATTCATGTATGTACACATGTGTGGGAAAAAAATATGCATATATCCATATTTGCATGTATGCAAAACACCAACAAAGCATGTGGTAAAGAAAGACAGAGATACTTATATTGAGGCCGATTACTTGTATATTTACATATTTTGTTGTTCTGGTTTGAAGAAGACATGGTTATTCATATATACAACCATGGTTAAGAAAAAAAATCTTAGCATCTATGAGCTACCCTTTTCACTACCAAAGCAACTATTGCTGACAGTTTTTCTGCCTCTTCTCCTTTCCACACTTACTTCCCACTTCCCTGAAAGAAAGCTTGAGCAGAATTCACGAGAGGCACAAGAATGAACTAAAATTGCTCAGGCTCTAAAGCCCCTTGGATTTGTCTGCAAATCCAAACCCTGCTACTTTCTTGCTGTGAAACCATGGCTAAATAACTTACCTTCTTTGAGCTCAGTTTAGCCTTCAGCAAAATGTCAGCAATGAGAACTTACCTCCATAGCATTGTAATGAGGTTTAAATGAGGTAACATATGTAAAGCACAGTACCTAGCACACAGTAAGCACTTAAGAAAATGTTGATGGTTCTTCCATGAGACAGGATATAGGCTTTAGCTGGTGCAGTGAATAACAAAAATCCAAATATAACAAAGGCTTAAATAAAATAGAATTTCATGTCTCCTCACTCAGAGCTGATATGGCAGCTCTATGGTATCAGGGACTCAGACTCCTTATATCTTGTTACTTTGCCATAATCAAGTGGTAGCTTCCACCTCTGAGTCCAAGATGACTACTCCAACTTCTGCCATCTTATCCACACCTCGGCTAAGGGGAAAACAGTTAGAGGATGGCTAATTATTGTCGCTTCATTATTATGGCTGCCTATTTTTGTATAATAAACCAAAATACTTAGCAACATAAAACCACAATTAATCTTTTCTCTTGGTTTTTGTGTGGAACAGGAATTCAGAAAGGGCACAGCCAGGATGGCTTATCTCTGTTCTACAATGTTAGGGGTGTGGACGGAAAAAGGGATTATCCTGAAAGTAAGCCCACAGGGTGATCTGATAATAGATTTCTAACTGGGCAGGTCATGGTGGGTAGAGTCACTTCACAGACATATAACTTGTTTAGCAAAAGGTTTATCTTTGCCTTATGCAAACCCTGTCCATTGTTTTTGTGCATCTAGGTTAATATATCTTTAAAATAAGCATAACCACCCCTAAAAGAGTACATAATCTTGTTAACTATCCCATAATCCAATCCCAGCCTTGCTTTCTCCCACCTTCATGTAATCCTCCTTATGTTCCCTCTTTAATTCCAAATGCATAAAAGAAACTTCAAGCTGTCATTCTCTGAGCATTTGAGATCTTGCTTCCCGGCAACTATAGTCAATTTTGGCTCAAACAAAATCTTATAAAAATTCTTTACAGGTTTGGATGTTTCTTATATCCACACACACACAGGGGACTCTCCTGGGAAGATCCAAAGGTTGGGGGTGACTCAATGGCTGAGGGCTATAGCCATCTCTAAGGATTCCTAACTCATTTGTCTGACGGTCAATGTTTGTTACTAGCTAGGACCTTAGCTGAGGTTGTTAGCCAGAACACCTCCATATGGCCTCTTGAGGTGGCTGCGTGGGCTTCCCAATTGTATCATGGCTGGGTTCTAAGAAAGGGTGACCCAGAGGGAATGAGATGGAAGCTTTGTATGACTCAGCCTCATAGTCAAATAACACCATTTCCACTATAGTCACAAACCTTCCCAAATTCAAGAGAGGGAATATAAACCACACCTCTCAATGGTAGGAGTATAAAAATCTTCACAGTGTAAAAAGACGATGTGGGATGGAAGAGTGTAGCTGTCATTTTTGGAAAGCACAACCTGAGACAATTGGCCTGTGATTGTTACAGCAACTTTATGGTAGGAATTTTTTGTTCATTCGTACTTTCAACAGGTATTTTTTGAGAGCCCACAATATGTGAGGCACAATTCTTGGTTCCAGGGATAGTGGTGAACAAAACCGGGTCCCTGCCTTCGTGGTAATTGTACTCTAGTAGGGGAGACTGACAATAAACAAGTGTGTAATACACCATTGGGTAGTGTGAATGAAAAAGGGGTCTGTTATAAGCCAGTGACCGAAAGTAACCTCACAGGGTGATCTGATCATAAACTCCTAACTGGGCAGGTCATGGTGGGTAGTCACACCCCAGGCATATAACTTCCTTAGTAAAAGGCTTACCTTTAACCTAAGCAAGCGCTGTCCATTGTTCTTATGCATCTTGCGGTTAACACACCTTTGAAATGCCAGAGAAATCCTCTTTCAGACCAGGAGTCCTAACTACCCTCAAGGGAGCATATAATCTTGTTAACTATCCTGAAATCCAATCATAAAGATGCCCGTGCCCCCCCCCCTTGCTTTCTCCACATTCTTATAATCTTCCTTATATTCCCTCGTTAATTCCAAATGTATAAAAAGAACTGAAAAACTCATTTACTGGAGACTTTGAAATCTTGCTTCCTGGCATGTCATCAGTTTGGCACAAATAAACTCTTATAAAAATTTTCTTGGGCCGGCTGAGTGGCGCGATGGTTAAGAACTCGCTTGGGATGCCAGAGGGCCCCGGTTCGGATCCCACATATGAGGGCCAGTGACACTGCC
>NW_017731837.1:842235-854342 GCF_001890085.2 Hipposideros armiger | reverse complement strand
TAAGAGGCAGTCAGAGCCTACCAACAGAACTATAGCCCAGATAATGAGTCTGCCTTTTACTCAAGTTCTTTTTAAAGCAACGAGAGTGATAAAACTATATATATATATATATATATATATATATATATATATATATATGGCATCTAAACCTGTGGAGAACTATGCATTGGGGCAAGATTTCAAATGCTCTGGAGAATAAAAGTTTTGCAGCTTCTTTCATGCATTTGAAATGAAGGAGGGAACTAAGGAAGATTACATGGAGGTGGGAAAAGCAAGGCAAGGATTGCATTATAGGATAATTAACAAGAGTATGTGCTTTGTGGAGGGTGGGTATGCCTTATGTCAAAGGTTGTGAACCTAGATGCTCAAAGATAAACCTTTTACTAAAGAAGTTATATGCCTGGGGTGTGACTACCCATTCATGATCAGATCACCCTGTGAGGTTACTTTGCATAGAACTTAAAGATAGATATAGATAGATGACAGACAGATATAGATAGATAGATGATAGATAGATAGATAGATAGATAGATAGATAGATAGATAGATAGATAGATAGATAGAAGATAGATAGATAGATAATAGATAGATATTATAGATAGATACAGCTATTCATTCTAGTCACTGTGTGGTGAACAATGTGTAAGAGGGTAAAAGTGAAAGTAGAGGTTATTTCAGTAATCCAGGCAAAAGGTAAGATAGTAATCCTGGAGATAAGGGGAAGTACCCCGATTTGGAATCTGTTTGGAAGGTAGGGGCAATAGAACCCGCTGATGCATTGGATGCGGGTGCGAAAGAGAGAAGGGCATAAACAATAACTACTAGGTTTGAGGCTCTGGTTTGCATTGGAGGTCTCCCAGCACCCCAAAGCTAGAGACAGTATTGCGTAGTGATTCATATGCCCTGACAGAGGCTGGGGTCAAAGTGTGAGGGCTGAGACCCCCCAGCAGTGACCTTCAGTACCTTCCCACCAACCAAGGGCAGAACTAGCCCCACACAGTAGAGGTTAGCTGTCAGGAGGGGATTAAGCTTCTCAGATGAGGAGAGAAGAAGGAAGCAGGGGGTGGACCAGGAGCTGGGAAGGTTATTTTTTGCAGTAGCAGTAGCACAAAAGGAATCAGGTACTCCCAGAGCAAAAGCACAGTGGAGTCCTGAGGAAATCTGGCCTCATAATTCTCTCAGAACCGTGGCCTTTGCTTCATTTATGCCAGGCACCCAGTGGGCCCTCTCTAAACACCACTGACCACAAAAAAATGATGTTGTTGACTGGGCAGAACTGCCACTCATTTGGCCAATTATTTATGATAGTTCAGCTAATTTCCCACTCTCGTAATAGTCTTCAGTTTTACTGCAAACACAATTAGGGCACGCCAACGCAAATGCTTTACTCCCACAGAAATAGATCTTACCTCCCACTGGATGTCTTTATGCACAAAATTTGTGGCTAACAGACCCACTATCAAAATCCCAGGCAGGGTTTTCCTGCCTGCAGATAAAGACAGGAAAAGTCAATAGTCCAAGGTCAGCCCGACCTGTGTAGGATGGAGTCTACATTTTCCTTCTTAGCAACCTGAGTCCACCTGCTCCTTCCCCACCATTTTGTTATAACTTCCTAATACATATTTTTTCACTTCAAAAACCAATTGATCCAGAATGGCAGTCCTCTTACTAACTTTGCTCTCTCTTGTGTTTTACACTCAAATCAAATTGGGAGGATAAACATTTAAAATTACATTCTTTTTCAAAGGCATGCAATTGAACTTTTTCTCTTTAGACTGTCCATTTTTCCCTTTCCAGATTTTCCTAGTGTTTATTTATCTAATATGGCTTGGAATGGTGTTTCTTGATGTCAAAATATTTTGCAGCTTAGACCCTACACATATCACTATGCTTCTCCACCAACACCGACTGATGAAAAACAGAATGATGACAACTGCAAATCCAAAGGGAATAGGAAGCACGGGCTGTCTTTCTTTTGGGCTACATGGCATCCATCCACCTCCACTCCAGTCCCCTAATTCACACAGAACCATGGCAAGCAATCTCCTGATAATAGTTCCAGAACACACTTCAAACAAGAAAAAAACTGTGATTTCTCTAAATCATTAATATCCAGGGCCAAATGGAAAAAAGACTGGGAATAATCCAAACAACCTCAATTAGTACAGCTAATCAATATTTGATTTATATTTCTTTGAGACATTTAAACCATATATTTCCTCCGCAGCCTTAGAGATCTCTCAAACATAATGTTGCAGAACCACGCTTTGTGTGGCAGGTAATCTCAAGTCTTTCTCCTGGATGTGATGGTTTGAGCGTTTCTTCTCTAGGGCTTCACTGGTCCTCACTAAAATCTTTTTAATTTTACTTTTAGGTCAATAATAAAAGAATACCTCATTTCATTAAAATTGGTTTATTATATATTTGTGAGTGAATAAAAAGCTTACAGATTCTCTAATCCTAGAGCCTGCAGGCTTGGTTTTTTGTTTTTTCTTTTAAAGATTTTTATTGGGGAATTGGGGAGATGGGAACAGTGCTGGGGAATTGGGGGAAGGGGAACAGACAAGTTGCTGTCGTTTTGTTCTTCAGTCTAGTTGTGGAGGATGTTGCTTCACTGGCCCAAGTTGACACCATCATTGTGCTCTTCCAGGGTGAGGCAGACCAGTCGCCAGCTTCTGGATGGCCGCTCACACTGGCTGCTGGCTACACACAGTAGCCCATGGCAACCCACTCTGAAGGCTTCGTTTTTTAACAAATCAAGACTCTAGTCCTCCTCCTCTTCTTCCTTTCCTATTACCTAAGAAATAACTCTTACCAACTTCACTAAACTCTCATTGCCCTTAAAACCCCAAGTCTCACTTGACTTATCAATGACATGTCAAAATAACAGGAAACTGAAAGAGAAAACACACAGCATTAAATCACACTTTGAACAGACTGTTGTGGTTTTAGAATATATCCACAATGTTTTGATATCCCTCCTCTGAGTGTGGGTCGTATACTTAGTGATTCACTTCCAACAAATAAAACATGCAGAAGTGTCTGTATGTGACTTTCAAGATCATATCATGAAGGACATTACAGCTTCCACCTGGCTGTCTTTTGGATCACTTCCTCTGGGGGAACCCAGCTGCCATGTCATGGAGATACTCAAGCAGCCCTTTGGAGAGGTCCACATGAGAAGGAACTGAGGACTCCTGCCAACAACCACATGAATAGACCATCTTGGAAGTGGGTCTTCCAGCCCTAGTCAAGTTTTCAAATGACTGCAGCCTGTATGTAGCCTTGATCGCAGCACCATTAGAGCAAGTAAGCCGCTCCCTAATCTCTACCCCACTGAAATTGTGAGATAATAAATATTTGTTGTTTTAAGTTAGTAAGTTTTGGGATAGTTTGTTATGCAGCAATAGATAACTAATATACTGATTATTCCACAGGTGTATTACCCTCTTCTCTATTTGATCTCACATAGGTAACTAGAAGTCCGCTTAATCATGACAGTTGATTATAGTACAGAATATCTGTGCAACATTTAATTGACTCAAAAATACATTTGCAATCTGTGTATTTTTTTTAATTTTTAATTTTTTAATTTTTTCAGTTACAGTTGACATTCAATATTATTTTATATTAGTTTCAGGTGTACAACATAACTGTTAGACATTTTTATAATTTATGCAGTGATCCTCTCAATTAGTCTAGCACCCATCTGACACTATACATCATTGTTGCAACATTATTGATTATATTCTCTATGCTGTACTTTACATTCCCGTGACTAATTTGTAACTACCCATTTGTATTTCTTTATCCCTTCACCTTTTTCACCCAGCTCCCCAACCTTCCTCCCATCTGGTAACCACCAGTTTATTCTGTGTACCTGAGTCTGTTTCTGTTTTGTTTACTTATTTTGTTCTTTAGATTCCACATATAAGTGAGATCACATGGTATTTGTCTTTCTCAGTCTGACTTATTTCACTTAGCATAATACCCTCTAGGTCCATCCATGTTGTCACAAATGGTAACATTTCATTCTTTTTTATGGTCAAGTAATATTCCATTGTGTGTGTATATAAATATATATACATACATAAATATATAAATACATAAATATACACACACACACACACACACACACACAGAGGGTGCCAAAAATTATATATACCCTTTTTTTGGGGGGGAGGGGTCCTCCAAAAAGCAAACAGTGAAATAGAGTTAAGAATGTAAAAAGGTGAAAGGAAAAGGGAGGACAATATATACACATTTTAAGAAAGGAAAAAAATGTATTAAAATTATGCTGATGGTAACCACTTTGAGAACCTCTTGTTATTGCAGAAGTCAAATATGACTTGTATTCATCTTTTGTTATCATATATATTGAGTATTACAGTTTTAATACAGTTTTTTCCATATATATTACTTATTATATAATTTATATATTATATATACATTACTATATATAATTTATATATAGTATTATTTTATATATAACTATATATATATTACATATATATATAGTTATATATATATATATTATATATATATATTACTTTTTCTTTATCCAGTCGTCTATTGATGGGCATTTGGGTTGCTTAAATAGCTTGGCTATTGTCAATAATTAACATAGGGGAGGGGTGGATATAGTATCTTTTCGAATTCGTGTTTTGGATTTCTTCAGATAAATACCCAAAAGTGGAATTGCTAGATTTAAAAATTTTTGAGGGACATCCAAATTGTTTTTCCATAGTGGCTGCACCAATTTGCAATCCCACCAGCAGTGCATGAGGGTTCCCTTTCTCCACATCCTCACCAACATTTGTTGTTTGTTGATTTATTGATGATAGCCATTCTGACAAGTGTGAGGTGAAATCTCATTCTGGTTTTAATTTGCATTTCTCTAATGATTAGTAACATTCAGCATCTTTTCATGTCTACTTGCCATGTAAATGTCCTCTTTGGAAAAATATCCATTCAGGTCCTGTGCTCATTATTTAAATTGGATTTTTGTTTCCTTAGGGTTGAGTTATATGAGTTGTCTATAAATTTTGGATATTAACCCCATATCAGAAGTATCGTTGGCGAATATCTTCTCTCATTCACTAGGCTGTCTTTTTGTTTTGTTTCCTTTGCTGGTCAAAATCTTTTTAGTTTGACGTAGTCCCATTTATTTTTTCTTTTGTTTCCCTTGCCCAGGGAGATAGATCAGAAAAAATATTTCTAAGGGTAATGTCTGAGAGTTTACTACATATATTTTCTTCTAGGTGTTTTATGGTTTCAGGTCTTACCTTTAAATCTTTATTCCATTTTGAGTTTACCTCCATTTTTTTTTCTTTTTTCTCAAGGTTACTGTGGCTAATTGGGGTCTTTTGTGGTTCTACATAAATTTTAAAATTATTTGTTCTAGTTCTGTGAAAAATGTCATTGGTATTTTTATAAGGATTGCATTGAATCTATAGGTTGCTTTAAGTAATATGAACATTTTAACGATGTTAATTCTTCACATCCATGAGCATGGTATATGCTTCTATTTATTTGTATCTTCTTCAATTTCTTTCTTCAGTGTCTTATAGTTTTCCAAGTACCTCCTTGGTCAAATTTATTCCAAGGTTTTGTTTTGATTTTTGCTTTTTGACGCAATTCTAAATGGGGTTGTTTTCTTAATTTCTCTTTCTGACAACTCATTATTGGTGTATAAAAATGCAACCTATTTTTGAATATTAATTATGTGTCCTGCTACTTTACTGAATTCATTTATCAGTTCTAATAGTTTTTTGGTGTTATATTTAGGATTCTATCTATATAGTATTATGTCATCTGCAAATAATGACAGTTTTACTCCTTCCATTCCTACTTGGATGCCTTTGATTGTTTTTTTTTCTTCTCCGATTGCTGTAGCTTGACTTCCAATACTATGTTGAATATAAGTGGTGAAAGTGGGTATGCTTGTCTTGTTCCTGATCTTAAGGGGAGCATTTTTAGCTTTTCCTCATTGAGTATTATGTTAGTTGTGGGTTTCTCATACATGACCTTTATTATTTTGAAGCATTTTCCCACTATTCCAAGTTTGCTGAGAGTTTCAATCATAAGTGGATGCTGGATTATCTCAAATGCTTTTTCTATATCTAATGATATGATCATATAATTTTTATCTTTAATTTTGTTTATGTGGTGTATCACATTAATTGATTTGTGGATATTGAACCAAAATTGCATCCCAGGAATAAATCCCACTTGATCATGGTGTACGATCTTTTTAATGCACTGCTGAATTCAGTTTGCTAATATTTTGTTGAGGATTTTTGCATCTAGTTCCTCAGGGATATCGGCCTATAGTTTTCTTTCTCTGTAATGTCTGTGTCTGGTTTTGGAATTAGGGTAATGGTGGGCTGGTAAAATAAGCTTCAGAGCCTTCCCTTCTCTTGAATTTTTGGAATAGTTTGAGGTTAGGTGTTAATTCTTCTTTGAATGTTTGGTAAAATTCACCTGTGAAGCCATCCAGTACAGTATTTTTGTTTTGGGGGAGTTTTTTGATTGCTGATTTGATTTTGCTTGTAGCATTCAGTCATTTCAGATATTCTGTTTCTTCTTGATTAAGTCTTGGGAGTTGTATGCTTCTAGGAATTTATCCATTTCTTCCAGATGATCCAATTTGTTGGCCTATAATTGTCCATAGTATTTTCTTATAATCCTTTGTATTTCTGTAGTGTCAGTTGTCACTTCTCCCCTTTCATTTCTGATTATTTTTATTTGGGTCCTCTGTCTTTTTTCCTTGATGAGTCTGGTTAAATATTTATCAGTTGCATTCATCTTTTCAAAGAACCAGCTCTTGGTTTCGTTGATCTGTTGTATTGATTTTCAGACTCTATTTCAGTTACTTCCATTCTGATCTTTATTATTTCCTTCCTTCTACTCACTTTGGACTTAGTTCGGTCTTCTTTTTCTAGTTCCTTTAAGTATAATGTTAGATTGTTTATTTGAGATTTTTTCTGTTTCTGAAGTCAGGTCTGTATTGCTATGAATTTCCCTCTTAGGACTGCTTTCCTGTGTCCCATAGATTTTGAGTCATTGTGTTTTCCGCTTCATTTGTCTCAAGTTATCTTTTGATTTCTTCCTGGATCTCATTGTTGACCTATTCATTACTCAGTAGCATGTTATTTAGCCTCCATGTGTTTTTCAGTATTTTTCTTGTTACTGGTTTCTAGTTTCATTCCATTGTGATTGAAGAAGACACTTGATATGATTTCAATCTTCTTAAATTTATTTAGACTTGTTTTGTGACTTAACGTGGCCTACTTTGGAAAGTGTTACATGTGCACTTGAAAAGAATGTATATTCTGCTGCTTTGGAGTGAAATACTCTAAAAATACCATTTAAATCCACCTGGCTTAGTGTATCATTTAAGGCCGCTGATTCCATGTTGATTTTCTGTCTGGAATATCTGTCCATTGATGTCAATGGGGTGTTAACATCCCCTACTATGTTTGTATTACTGTTACTATCTCCCTTTATGTCAGTCAATATTTGCTATATATATATATATATATATATATATATATATATATATATATATATATATAAAGTGGTCCTACGTAATGTCCCTCTTTATGTCTTATTATAGCCTTTGTTTTAAAGTCTGTTTTGTCTGATATAAGTATTGCTACTCTAGCTTTTTTAGTTTGTTTGTTTGCATTTGTATGGAATATCTTTTTCCATCCCTTTACTTTCAGTCTCTGTGTGTATTTCAATCTGAAGTGGTTTTCTTGTAGATAGCATTTGTACAGGTCTTGTTTTCTTACCCATTCAGCTACCCTGTGTCTTTTTATTGAAACATTTAATCCACTTACATTGAAAGTGATTATTGATAGATACATAGCTATTGCCATTTTATTATTCATAGTTATGTTCTCCCCCATTCCCTGACCACTTCTTTTTAAAGAAGTACCTTTAACATTTCTTGTAACACTGGTTTGGTGATGTTGAGCTCCTTTAGCTTTTTCTTGTCTGGGAAGCTCTTTATCTCTCCTTCAATTTTAAGTGACAGCTTTGCTGGATAGAGTAGTGTTGGTTGTAAGTCCTTGCTTTTATCACCTCAAGTATTTCATGTCAATTGCTTCTTGCCTGCAAAGTTTCTGTTGAGAAATCAGTTGACAATTTTATGGGAACTCCCTTGTAAGTAACTAGTTGGCTCTCTCTAGCTACTTTTAGGCTTCTCTCTTTGTCTTTAACCTTTGCCATTTTAATTATAATGTGTCCTAGCGTGGGCCTCTTTGGGTTCATCTTGTTTTGGACTCTCTGCACTTCCTGGACTTGTCTATTTCCTTCTCCAGGTTAGGAAACTTTTCAATCATTCTTCAAATATGTTCTCAATGTCTCCTCCTTCTGGTACCATTATGATGCAAATGTTGTTATGCCTGATGTTGTCCCAGAGGTCTCTTAAACTATCCTCATTTTTTTTTAATTAATTTTTTTGTGTTGTTCTAATTGAGTGTTTTCTGCTACCTTGTCTTCCAAATCATTGATTCAACCTTCTGCTTCATCTAGACTGCTGGTTATTCCTTCTAGTGCATTCTTCATTTCAGTTATTGTATTCTTCACTTCTGACTGTTATGTTTTGTTTTGTTTTTTATGGTTTCTATGTCCTTTTTTATGCTTGCTATGTTTTTGTTGAAGTTCTCACTAAATTCCTTGACCATCCTTATAACAATGTTTCGAATTTTGCATCTAGTAGGTTGCTTGCCTCCATTTTGTTTAGTTCTTTTTCTGGATTTTTTGCCCATTCTTTCATTTGGGACATACAGTAATTCCTTGGTTTGAGAGCATAATTTATTCTGGAAACAAACTACTCATATTGCAAGACATCGCTCATTTACCACGTTAAAATGTATTAGAAATGTTTGCTCATCTTGCAAAACACTTGCAAACCACGTTACTTGCAACCCAAGGTTTTATTGTATTTCCTTGTTTCCTCATTTGGGTTGCCTCTCTGTGTTTATTTCTATGTATTAGAGAGATCTGCTACATCTCCCATTCTTGGCCGGTAGCCTTATGTAGTAGATGTCTTATGGAGCCCAATGGCACATTCCCCCTGGTCACCAGTTCCGGGTGCTCCACGAGGGTCCCTTGTGTGGGTTGTGTGTGCCCTCCTGTTATAATTGAGCTTTGATCGTTATTGACTCATAAGTAGCTGGGATTAACCCTGAGGCTGACTGGTTGTGGGTATTGGCCAAGTCTACAGCTCATAGATTGCTGTGTGGGGAGCTTACCCTGTCAAGCAGGATTCGTCCCAGTGGGCTCTGCTGAGACTGCCTCTTGGGTGTGTCACTTATGGAGCTAATTAGGTTCTGCTCTTCTGTGGTCTGAGCCAATCTCCAGGTATATTGGTTCTGGGGCTTCTTGGGCGGGAGGGGGGCTCCAGTTCAGGTCCAGGTCTGCCACTTCCTGCAACCAGCAATGGGCTAGCTGGCAGGAGCAACAAAGTGATCCACAGTTGGTTGTTTGCTATGCTGGACCTGGAGGTGTGTGGAAGAGGCCATGCTGCTAACCAAGGATGGTTACCACCAGTACCAGGCCTGGGGTAGCTCTGCAGAAAGCCCAGGACATCCCAATGTCTGCTGCTGCCTACTGGCTCTGGTAAGACTCAGCTGCTGATAGAGCCTCAAGTGGTACATGAGTTGAGTGAGGTATGGTCTCAGGGGGTCACTAGGGTAGGTCGAGTAGTGTTTGCCAGGTTAATATAGATTCTTTTTTGGTGCCAGTGCTGACCTTGGAGCTACTCAGCAAAAGTCTCAGAGCACATCAAGGCCAGCTGCTGCCTGCCTGGGGTCCACGGACCCCTGAGAGATGTCCATGGAAGAGTGCAATACAGGCAGTCCTGGCTGATGGATGAAAAATTGCCTCTGGCATTGCATGAATTGAGTGGGGTAGGGTCCCAGGGAGTCACCAAGGTGGAAAGAGCAGAGATCATCACGCTAATGAAGATTTAGATTTGGCCATGTATGGGAGGGCTCAACACAGGAAAGATGGCACCTGCCTTCCAGCTGCCTGGGAGCAGGACCCCACACAGGGAAAATGGTGACTGTACCTCCAGTCCTCACCTTGAAGCCACACAACTCAGTTTTTCCCTGTATGTCTCTAATGCCTCCTGAGTTTTCATTCCTCTGCCAGAGCCCAGAGTGAGTGCCTGTGAGCAAGTGAGCCTGTGCATGGGCCCTTTAAGAGCATGTCTGGGTTTCCTGCAGCCTTTTGTTTCACCCAGATGTTTGGAATCCCCACTGTTTTTCACAGCCAGATATTGTGGGGAATATTCTTCCCAGCACTGGTACTCTAGGCTGAAGAGCCTTGTGTGGAGCTTGGGCCCCTCACTTCTCTTGGGAGGGGGTACCTCCACAACCAAGATATCCCTCCCAATTCTCAAATGTCACCCACTGGTGTGGGGTCAGCCCATTCTGTGTCTCCATCTTCCTACCAGTCTCAACATGGCTTCTTCTTTATATCCTTATTTATAAAACTTCTGCTCAGCCAGACTTGAGATGATTCTCCAGGTTGATTATTCTATAATTTAGTTGTAATTTTAACATGGTCACAGGAGGAGGCAAGGACCTCATGTATCTACTCACCATCTTGGATCTTTCTCTTATGCATTTTTTTAAAAAGAAAAACATTTTTAAAGTATCATGTCTCTGATGGAAAATACTTACAGTAGTATCATTTATTGACTACCCATATGTGTAAGATAATTATATTATATTAATATATAAGATATAATTACACATTATGAACTACATCATATTAATACAATATATAATTATATTTATTATATTATATTGTAAAATTATTTTATTTCATGCTCATCACAGCCTTTGCAATCGACATCTATATCCCCATTTTATAAAGGGGAAAATTAAGTCTCAGAGAAGTTGAGTAATTCATGAATAAATAGCAAAATTAGAACTCAAAACATATCTTGGAATATTCAATTTTATGCTCTTTCTATGTGACCACAAAAGATTCATTCTTTAAAATTTCCATCTGAAGGAATAATCCAATAAACATATATGGACTTTGAACTTGAATATATATTTTATTTGACAAGGTATCTCACTGTCCTCCAATAACGTAGTATTAAAGAGCCTAAATTATTATATTATTATCTTCATCCATTTAGGCTATTTTTGCATCTTTATTAATACATTGGAACACATCAAACTGATGTGAAACTGTTCATCTCAGCTGTGTCCTAAATTTTCCTCCTACAGTGAAATTCTTTTACATTATAATGAGTTTACTGGTACCACTGCTTACCAATTCCATTCTCTATTACTCTCACATAGGCTATAAAAATCTTAGCAGTTGTTGGGAAAAATTAATTCAAACATCTATATCATTAAAGGTAAAATAATGTCTCTATACAAATCTGTCTCAATTTCTGAAATAAGCTATGTGGAAGTACAATCAATCTCAGCCTCAATAGATGTTTTTTTCACCATCAAAATGATCTTTCAGATAATTTAGGTCAAAATAATGCAATAAAAATTGAGGTGATTGTTTAAAATTTTTTTCTCAAGCTGCTATAATCTTTTTCATATCAAGACTGACAATTAACAATGATTTTCTACATTCACAGGTGAACAATTTTCTCTAATTTTTAAAAGAAGTGACCCAAAATGAATTATTTCCAAAGAGCTATATTATTGTGTTTGTTTCTGTAACTTCACATTTTCTTAATTCAGTCAAAAACTAAAGGGATTTTTAAATCTCTACAATGGGTTTTATTGTTTAAATTTTTATTGATACGATTTCTCATAGTAACAGATTTTTTTCCTTTTACATTTTCAATTTGATACTCCAGACTGTTCAATTTGTTGAAAGACAGAAGGCTTAAGGAACACACTAATCTGTTTTTCTAAAACTGTGGAGCTTCTATAGTATCCTCTTAAAATATGCATAATAAAAAGTACATCTGTAGTATTTCTGGGAACTAAAATTTTTTTCCCAACTTAGTTATTAGGCAATTTTTCTCACACTTGTCATTACAGAAGAACTTAATCACTGGGAGATTAAGACAAGAAAACCCAGTTGTTACATTTAAAGCTCTCTACCTTATAACT
>NW_017731837.1:817510-837400 GCF_001890085.2 Hipposideros armiger | reverse complement strand
TTAGAAAGAACCTGCCAGCCTTATTTTGACCTGAGAACCAGAGAACAAAAGCAATATTAAATAATTTTCATGGTTATCTTAATTTCCACTTGTACTAAGTCAAGGAGAATTATTTTCATTCAACAGATACAAATACACATTTAATTTGCTTGCTTGAAATATAAAACCCATTCATTAGGATGCTATTAAAATAAAGCCTATGTATGTCTACTCTGAGATTTAGTCTTCTTAGACCTAGTAATAGTCCACTACTATAATAGTGAAGAAGCAGTTATATAGAATAGCATTAACAAACTGTATCATATATGAAAGACTGTATCTCCGATGAGAGAAATGAAATTGAGGGCCGGTATTTGAGCCCTTATCAGTTCATTAATGAGCTAGCAAACTCTTCTGTATAATAGATAACACCACAGGGCTAACCTAGCTAAAGCCAGCGGCGATACTATTGTATGTGGAGCAAAACAGCTCCTACAGGCATGTTCTAAGATACACCATGAAAAAGAAAGCCCTGAATAATGTGAACTTTAATGTTGACTTAGAAAAGATTTCATTCTTTGTACAGGATAACCAAGGTCAGCAAGAAACCTTTACATATTTGCTAGTATTGAAGGTCTATAGAAGGAAATTGCTTATTTTAAAAAAAAGGCTGCACAATTTGTATTCTCTTGATTTTACAAAAGAGACAACATATCACTCATGGCTTCATATTTATCTTTAATATGTGGCTATACAAGAATGAGGTCGTTCAAATGGGTTTTTCATTTGCTGGGTTAAAAATAAAATCTTGTCAAATCCAGAAGAGAATTTACAGAGTGCTGAGTAAGATTGGTTTTGCATTACAGGTAGATTTAAAATCCCAATTTTTTGAGTCATATCCAAATGCTTCTCAGTTCCTCTTCTCCTCCTACACTAGTCAGGATAAAATTCTTGGCTCTGTTTCAGAAGAGAAATAATACATTGGTATTTGATGCTAGGTCTCAGTGGGGAACACTGAGGCAAAATCATGTCTTTGTAACTCCCAGTATTATGAAGAATACTGACATATCTGGACAGTGGACACTCCTAGAAATTACCTTGGGCAACAAGCAGAAGGTATTTTCAAGTGCCCACTGAAGACCCTTTGTGATGGTTTTAAAACATATCTACAACTTTTTGACACTCCTTCTTTGAGAAATGAAGGTCTATGTCCTCTCCCTCTGTGTGACTTGCTTGTAACTAAAAGAATGCAGTAGAAGGGATGCTGCAAAATTCTGGGGCTAGGTCAGAAAAGACGGGTAGCTTCTGCTTTGCTCTCTTGGGAAACACACTCTGGGGAAATCTAAGTGCCATGTAAGAAATCTGCCTGCCCTTGAGACAACCATGCTGGAGATGTCGTGTATAGTAGGTGGACAGCCTTGCTGAGCTCCCAGCCAATAGTCAGCATCTCCTGCAGCCATGTGAGTGGGTCATTTTGGATGTCCTGTCCAGTCAAGCCTCCAGAAATCTGTAGCCTCAGCCAATACCTGACTGTAACCACATGACAGATGCCAAACTCAGCCCTTCCCAATTTCCTGACCCACTCAATAGTGAGCAAAATAAAATGGTTCCTTTTTTAAAAATGATTTTATTGGGGAATTGGGGGAGGAAACAGCATTGGGGAATTGGGGAAAAGGAACAGAAAAGTTGCTGTCCTTTTGTTTTTCAGTCTAGTTGTGGAGGACGTCACTTCACTGGCCCATGTTGGTATTGTGATCATTGCGCTCTTGCCATCTGAGGCAGATGTGTCACGGGCCTTTGGACTGCCGCTCACGGTGGCTCACGGCAGCTCATGCTGGCTGCTGGCTACTCACGGTAGCTCACAGCAGCCCACTGCAGCCCTGCTGCAGCCTATACCATTGCTGGCAACTCACGGCAGCCCTGCTCCAGGTCCAGCTGTTGTTCACCATCTTAGCTGTAGAGGGTGCAGCGTCACTGGCCCATGTGGGATCTGAACCGATGGCCCTGCTGCTTAGACTCGCGCTCACAAGCCAACTCTTAACCAACGAGCCACTTGGCTGGCCCCTAAAACAGTTATTTTAAGCTATGTGGTTTTAGGGCAATTTGTTACAAGGTAATAATAACAGAGCACTTTTTTACTCAAATTATGAAAAAAATAGACAGATAATACTTCAGCCTTTTAATGTCTATAAAATCTAGGATCAGCAACCAACCTTTATTCCTTAAAAAAATCAACCTTTATTCCTTATAAAATCTAGGATCAGCAGCCAACTTTTATTCCTTAAAAAAAGCTTATGGTATCTTTCCAACCTGCACTGATACTTCTGGGTTCTCAATATTCCATTGATACTAAAATCTAGAGTTTAGCCTAGGCTACAAAAGATTGGGCTGAGATGCCAATAACTTCAAGAACAATTGTTTTGGTCTCATTTACCAGCCAATACAATTGATTATTCATGAAAGCTGAACAAATGCTACTTTAATGAGAAATCAGCACAGAGGAAGCCCTGGTTCAAGACATGTTCAAGGGTCGAGAATATTGACTACACAGAAATACTTCACTTGAGGACAGACATCATGCTCATGTCTTGTTTTATCCCTAAACATTTTGTTTTCTATTTATATTATTCAGGGTCAGAATGACATTTTAGGTTGTGTGTGTGTGTGCGCGCGCGCGCGCGCGCGCGTGTGTGTGTGTGTGTGTGTGTGTGTGTGTGTGTGTGTATATTAGCCCCAAAGCACAGCTATTTCTAAGTCTAATTAACACAGGGCACATCTAGAGACAGCAGGGTTTATGACAAGACTTAGTTAATGGTCCATGGTTCATCCACATAACTGATTGTTGCAGGACATTTAAATCCCAAATCTAAATTTATCCTGCGTAACTGTGGGACACTTAGATAGATTCAGTGAGCTTCGGTTCTCACTTGATTTGCCAATGAAGCTAAGAACTACCCGAGATGGGTGAGCATTTTCAAATGATAAATGACAAAGCACCTTGACCTCATTCCATTTAGATAACCTCCACATGGCATTAGGATGAACTCGGGCAAAACAGGCTGACTGAATTTTACAGTTCTGGGCCCAGTTCACTCGTGACATTTGTGTCATCATAATGATAAATTCTCAAGTAGATAAGCAGGGGAGCCATACCTGTACCTCGGCCGAGGAGCAATCTTAAGAATCTTTTCGAGTTCTAATATTCTGTATGAATAATGCACTGCTTCAAAGATGTTCTCTTGCAAAGAAAATTCAAATTTCTTTCTTACAGACATTTTAATGATTTTCAATCACCCAACATCTTCTTAGATCACTTTCTCTATATATTAAGTGAAATTCAACTTACTGGTTAAGGAGGTTATTCAAAATTATTCAAAAGAAGAAGTTAATCAAAATTATAAGTCAGTTAAGGTATTTGGAAACTTTCAAATAAAAAGCACTATATAGTTCATGCCTATTATATGCTCATTACCCTTAATAAAATAAATCATTTACTGAGTGCCTATTTTATGTCCATGATAGTTGATGAAAGATGGACAGACATCTACTATGTGTTCCTGACCAGCACCCACTTCCCCATTACTCTAGCAAGGGAACTCTTAATTTCATTGGAGGAAATTACTCTTTCTTCATTTGTAGGTCCTACATTTTGTGTGAGGTAGACCCCACTTTATCTCCCATTTCCAACTGTGGGCATGTGATCCGTGTCCTGCCAATCAGAGCATTTTAGGAAGAGGGTGAGGGAATCACAAGTGGTGGGTAGTGAATTAACAGGCCATCCTAGACTCAGGTGAGCACAGCATGAATTCCATGGAGTGTGGTATTCAGGGAGGAAGTAGGAAAAGGTGAGAGATGGGGGCCTCAGATACCTGCTGAGGAGTTTGGAGTTTTTCCTGGGAGCCATATGAAGACTTTGAGCAGAGAAAATATGAGATCATATTTGTGTTTTTATAAAGTCACTCAGTCTGCATTGTGGAGAAAGGGTTTTAGAGTCCCAAGATGGAATCAGGGAAACAAGTAGAGAGATGGCTTAGAAATCTCAGCATGTGATAGTTATGTCCTGAACCAAGGTTATGGTAATGGGATGGGAGAGACGAAATGGTAAGGATTAAAAGCTGATTGCTGATTGACTGAGGAGAAGAGGAAGGAAGAGGAAGAGGGAGACACAGGCTGCCTGTTGGCAAACCCTGTATTACGTTGCAAACATCTTAGGGTAGGACCCATGTCTGGTTCATTTCAGTATCTCTCACTTAGGGGGACTTGTTTAAATCAAATATAATGTGATGGTTAGGAGCCCAGATTCCAAAGCCAAACCCCCTGGGTTTGAGTCCGAGTTCTACCACTTACCAGCTGTGTGACTTAAGCACTTCACTAGGACCTTGGTGCCTCAATTTCTTCACATGCAACATGGAGGAAATAACTGTACCTGCCTCATACAATTGTGAGTACTAAATGAGCTATTTTGTGTATAATGCCCAGCATAGTTTTGGAACATAGCAAGTACTATATAAGTGTTAACAACTATTACTAATATAATATGCTCTCAATAAATATTATAGTGATCAATTAATGTTTTCCCAAAACACATATACTCCAGGGGAAAATAAACAAATGTCTTTTGATATAATTTATTTTGGTTATCCACCCCCTTGATGCTGAAATTAAAAAGAGTTTCAAGCCACTTCCTGGTGTTTTTATTTTTAAGTATATTATAACAATATTTTAACAAGGAAAAAACTGACAGAATAAAAAATAGCTGTTAACAGGTCAGAGTCAAATTGGGAAAAGCAGGGTGCCAGAAGGCAAAAACTGAAGTACATGCTATTTAATATATTTATTAATGATCTGAGGCACAAAATAAATTGTGCATTATTCTTATTTGCAGAAAATCATAAACATTGAAAAATAGATCAACAGCACAGAATAATCTAGAGACTTTGGAGAGGCACACAAGTTTAAGTGTGATGAGTTCAATTTACAAGAACATAAAACAATACACTTTGGGAAAAATACTCTGAAGCACAGACATAAACTGAGAATTCTTCTAAAGAGTGAAAAGCCTTAAGAGGATTTGGGGGTGAAAGTCAATAACAAATTCACAAGAGCTTACAGTGTGCTGTTAGTGGAAGAAAAAAAAGGCAAGGGAGGTAAATGTTCTACAAGAGGAGCGATATGAAATTACTGGGACTGAGAGGGCAGAATAATACATGCGGTAACCTAACCTAAGTTATTCCAAGTCACCCCATGATTTTCCAATTTCTACTTTAGAAAAGTACCTAACAAAATATCCCTCACTATGAAAATGCACATCTCCCCAAAATAGCAAGGAACATATGAAATAAGCCTGAGCAAATGGAAATAAACAGGACTCTTTTCACGGTGGAAATAGGGTCCCTAATAAATATCTTCCTGTAATTTAAGGAATTGGGGTGAACAATAACCCAGCACTGTTAGGAGCTAGTTAGCTTTTAAAAAGATGGTAGTTATTACAGACATCAGATTTTGCCATAGTTATCTGTAAGGGAACATCAAGGAAAAATACCCTGCAATCATTCATTTAACGCATTCAGCATGATTTATTGAGAAGTAATATAAATAATGAAGCCAGGTGTTGTGCAATGCCTAGAGATACAAAAATGAATGAGAATAATTCTCTTGCAAGAAACAGGCCTGTAAACTGATGATTGTAACCCTATGTGGTAAACCCAGTGATGGACAGACAGACAGACAGGAACCCCGAGGATGAGAGCTTGGATCTTGAGTGGGAGGGAGAGCAGTGAAGAGCTAAGGCAGGAGATGTGCAAAGCAGTGTGTGAGGCTGGATCATGAGTCCAGGCTAAGAGGGATGTCAAGTGACAATGACAAAGCACCAGGTCCTTAAGGAGTCACTGAGGAGTGCTAAGTAAGCCAAAAGGATAAGAGCCAGTTTAAGATTTTATGGGGATCATTCTGGCCTCCAGGGTAGAGGCTGAATCTGAGAGAAACAAATGTGGAGATGAATGGCAACTAAGAAGAGTCCAGTAGGAGGGTGCTCTAAGTAATGCTTGGTGCATTTGCCTAGGCTGCAGCCATGAGTGGCCTTCTTCCTTTGGGAAGAGAACCTGGATTCCCTTGAGGAAGACCCTTCCTCACTGCCCTCAGGCTTCACGGGAAGGTAAGGACTGGAGACTCCAGCCAGAATAACCATACTCATCCTTTCCCTTCCCCAGAATTAAAATCATGAGCCAAAAGACAACCAGACTGAAAACAAGTGGAGCTTTCATCTGTCTACGGCAGTGTCCTCAGGGGATCCACTATCTTCTATCCCCTACGTCCTCTGAACCCCCTTATTACCCTTCCACACCCCTGCTAGCCCCTCCTGAGGCCTCACTTTCCCCCTGGATTCTGAGGTCCTTCTTCTTTTTGGCTTATGTTAGCCAAGTTCCCATTCTATTACTTGCAACTAAAGAAGTCAAACTAATAAAGGTCTGAGAAATAGTTAAGAGTTAAAATAATCAAGGCGTGGTTTCTATGGTTCAAACTATTTTTTGATTAAGAGGTATGGCAAATATATATATATATATATATATGTATATATATATATATCTTCTAAAAAGAGTATGAACCAAACTGCAAATATTAAAAAGTCCTAAAAACTAGCACACACACAAAAAAATAACAAGCATTGTTAACTACTTCAAATGAATCATTCCAAAAAATAATTTGTGCAATTCATTTTTTTAATGCACAAAGTAGTTTACATTTCAAAGATATTAGGTTATCGCAACTAGCATTTGAACATGTTTAAAGCCCAGTTCCAGATCTCTTAAAAACATATTGAAGAGGCACATAAAATTCAAGTCATGACATTGAAAGGTGGGCTCCCCAAGCATTTTCCCTGAGGGAAAATGGGTAGAGTACTTAAAATTATTTTTTCCATTAGGTATAGCAATGAATCAATTTGAAATTATTGAGTGGCCAACATTGTAGCACAGAGGAATAATGTTCTGGAAGTCTTACTTAAATTACTTAAATTACCGACATCAGATATTTGAAAATGAATGACTATGAAATCTGCCTACAGGTAAGACACTATGTATGCAATTATTCTTTCAATTTCAACTAGAGAGATATGCGTTTAAAAGCTTAAAAATGAAAGGTGGTTTTCTTTTAATTACATTACCCATTGTATGTATAATTATATAATCATGGACGCAGGGCCCTTTTCTTTCTTTAATAATGGAGGTTTTTAAAGTGAGAGCCACCCCCACCCATGAGTTGAGAATTAGCAAAATACATAACACCAAGCCACACTCCTGTTCAAAAATCTTTAAGCGTTCTCCATTTCTCTTAGAATAAGTCCACACTCTTTATATGTAGCTTTCAGGGGCATCTGTCATCAATTCACAAGGGTTTTTAAATTTCAAGCTAAGGTGCTGACTAAAATGTGCTCGATCTAACTATACTCTCTTGCCCTTGGATCACTTCTTTGTGTACATTTTCCCGCTGCCACCATTTCTCTCTGTCTGCCTGTCTGTCCAAATCCAGCCAGTGCTTAAAGGTCACCTCAGAGCTTATGTCCCCTACAAAGACCATTGCAGCCACCCAGCACACCCTGGTTTATTTCTTTTTCATGTTCCTCCTACTAATCACTGGCATTGATCTAATATCATTTTGTGTCATTACTTTTCTTGTTATATGTTCATCTACGATTTCCATGACTATGGCATTCATTCATCCATAAAATAGTCCCTGAATTCCTACTATGTTCAGACGTGTTCCTCCCTACAGAGAATCCGAGAGTGAGCACATCAGACATTGATATAGTCTAGGTGGGGAGGAGGGTGGGAACTGATCTTTTTATCAATCAAATAATCGTACAGTTGAACACAAAATTATTATCTCCATGAAGATAGCCCCAACTCCAAGTAATGGAACATCTTCACCTCCAATTGGCAAAAACAGTGTGGGCATTTGTGCCATCTCACGGGAAGCTTGGCAGGAAGGTGACTCCACTTGCCTGCAGGTGTCTCAGTGCTGCTCACCTCTCTTTATGGTCTCCATCCTCAGGATGGTGTCAGCGTGGCTGAAGCTGTGCCAGGCAGCTCATCTTGGTCAGCAGAGGCAGAAATGGACAAATAGATAGTGTCCTTTGAATTCTTTCTTAACAGCAAGAAATACGATCCCCACAGCCACATGAACATATTCATTTTGTTTCATTGGTCCAAACTGGGTTCTGTGCCCACCCCCTAACCAATCATTGGTGAAGAGATTTACTATGAGATGGAAGTAAGATCATCCTCTTCTAAGTCACATAGGGAGGGGTGGATACCTGAACAATACTATAGAAAAAGGAGGGCATGAATGATGAGTAGGCAACTAGCTGTGCCTGATGCAACTAATTGCTAACTACCAACTGGGTGTTATAAGAGGTAAAAACACAATTCCATGAGAGCAAGTAACAAAAGAACAGGACATAGACTGCAGTACAGTAGAGAGAAGTGGTCATATTTGTGAGGTATTAAGAAGGTAAGATTGCCAGGCCATGATGTCAAATTGGACAGCGTCCTGAGGAGAACAGCAGCACCAGCAATGACCTCCAGTTTTCTGGCTTGCATCTGCCTTGAATAAGGCAGGTAGGTGTTTGGGGCCATTTCCAAGCTAGGAAACATTGGAAGGGGACTAATTTTGGAAGGAAATGAAATCATAATCCCAGTTGAGTACATGTGCTTCTTTAGCCTCTGAGACAGCTCAGACGCAATGTCCATGAAGCAATTGGCTATTGGGGTCTGGAGCTAGAGGGGTGATCTGGGCGGAAGATGTAATTTTGTAAAACATCTGCTTCTAAGAGGTCATTGGAACCAAGGGCATGGATGAGATTTTCCAGACAGAGAAAGTAAAGACTGAGAAAAGAAGGTGATTTAGGGGGCTCCAACTTTTAATGGCTGGAGATAAAAGCTGAAAGGTGGATAAAGAAGGAGTTGCCAGAAGGCAGTAGCATATGCCCTACACATTGCAAGCATATCATGACATATTTTGTATTTCCTGATTGGCTATAATTACTCCTTCTATTTCAACTTCATTAATTAATGATAATCACAATTAGCACTTTTTAAAAATACCATTATTCTCAAATTACCTTCCAACATACAATTTAGCACTTCATCTTACCCACATACCAGTATATCGCAGCTATGCAGAATTGTAAATCTACTATATACTTCTGTTTGTTTCCCCAGCCAGACAGTTAATTCCCCATTGGCAATTACCAGTTCTTGTATTTCCTTTGTTCTCAAGATCATAGCACAGTATTCTTACCACAGTAATCAGTCATTCAGCACGTAAGTAAATGGATCCTAACACCTCCCATTCATTTATAACGTCCTTATTTCTAGGCTATGGATTAGGCTTATTGTTCTTGTATTGAGTTGGGTGCCAAGTCTAACCTTATGCTGCAGTAAAAAGAACTAAGATGAGGAACCAACAAGACTATTTCTAATCCATCCCCATTATGTTCCCAAGATCAAAATTATCAAAGGACATTTTTTACTAACTATGCCTTTGCCGTCTAATTTGCAGCTCCTCACTATTTTCCTAATAGAATGGTTAATAATTCACAAAGTGCAAAAATGAAGATTGTGACTTTGAAGAAACATTTCCCCCTCCCTTTTTTAGCTAGATAAGAATTGCTAATAACATTAGACTGCTGTCAATCAAGCTATACCATTCTAATTTTATGCTTCTAAAATGTGTTAGGATTCATTTTTTTCTCTGTCCCTTCAATGGCCAACATTTCAAATTAATTTTAGAAACTCAATGGATAATGACTGTAAGCTGTCTCCCTTCTGAGAAGTTGGGTCTTAAACACAACCTGTGGTCATCCAGTGGCCATCGGTCCACTTTGGTATCTACAATAGAGACATAACAAAAGGAGTTGTCTTAAGAGCCTGTAGAAACATTAAGTAAAGGGGCAAATCAATGCCTATTCAAATGGGCAACATGAAAATATCACTGCCTTAATATGAAGAGGGGAACATTTTCACACCCATCCTCAGAAAAAGAAAGGTATGCATGGTTAGTAATGAAGAAGAGAGTTGGTGCCCACCCATACTAAGTTATGCCATGAAAACAGCCAGACCAGAAATTCCAGCAGTGTTCTCTCCAAGTCTGCTGGAATTTCATGGCAGCATCTCTGACATTTCAGTGGGAAATAACTTGGCCCATGCTTATTATTTGTGAGGACCCCAAAACAAAGGAGCTGGGCGTGTTATCAGGTGCTTTCTGCCAACCTATAAAATTTACCTGCTTTGTATCCTAAAACTCTCCCCAACAGGCCATCAGTTAGGTTGTCAATCAATTCACAAACCCATATTGAAAGCCTTCTGTAAGTCCATGTGGAGAGGAGGCGAGGCTGGAGAAGCAAGTTTCCCAATCTGGCGCCTTTCATTAAATTCTAAAGTCACTTGTCTTTGTCTCTGTATTAAAAGAAATGATTTCATGTCCAGTCCCTTCTTTAAAAAGTGACAGAACTCAACCATGCAATATTCATTAGTTCTTTTTGGCAATCCCATTTAGCTAATGGAAAATCAGGTAGATTCATATGTAATTATTAGATATTGAAGGATTATAAAATGTCCAACTTTTCTTTTTAGGTTATACTCATACTCCCAGGTTTTACTCTATAGTTGTGAAATTAACCCACACAGCTGCGACATGTCAATAAACCTTTGTATATGCGTAATTAGCAAGTTTTCAGTTTGCTGCATCTACGTGTTTTATGATAAGCAGCCAGTTTATTATTTTTAACTCCACTGGAATTTTTCCAGCAAAGCTATGCACTTACTAACCACAAATTTACCCAAAGTGGGAGAAAGTTAAGGAGGGTGGCCTGAAGTGGGGAACCATACACCACTTCTACACTTTCTTGACATAGCCATCAAAGGGCATTGATTGGAAGAAACATCTGCATTTGGTGGTTGATAATGCTCAGTCTGGAGTCATCTGGGGTCACCTAGTGCCTTAATGCAATCTGCTTTATGTGTCTGAGCCCCAGCTTCTTCATCTGGAAGATGGAGGTAATATTACTACCAAAGCTGGAAGCAGAAATGCAGCAAGTGGGTGGAATGTAAGAGTGTGCCAAAAACTCAGTAGTCAAGATAAATCATACTTTAATGTACTCTTTTAGGATATCAAATTGGCAATCACAACCATCAATTTTTGTAAAAAAAATTAATTGGAACCAGATGGTCCAATTAGGTGAGTGAGTGAGGTGTGGCCATGGCATGATTGATTCTATCTTTATTTAAAATACTGATATTTGGAATTTCTGGTCAAGATGGTGAAGTAGGTAAATGCTGTGCTTGCCTCCTTTCACAACCACCTCAAAATTACAACTAAACTACAGAACATCCATTACTGAGAATCACCTGAAGTCTACCCAAACAGAAGTCCTATAACTAAGGACATACAGAAGAAGCCACCTCAAGTCTGGGAGGAGGGGTGGAGATGTGGAACAGGCTGATCCCACACCCACGTGTGGCCATTAAAAATCAGGAGGGATATCTCAGCTATGGAGGTCCCCCCTGAAAAGTGAGGGGTCCCACTCCTCCCCAGGCTCCCTTGCGCAGGGTTCCGGGGCCAGGAGAAGTCCCCACAACTTCTGGCTGTGAAAAACAGTGGAAATTGTGACTGAGTGAAACGGAGGGTAGCTGGACTCCAGATGCTCCTTTTAAAGGGCCGACACACAGACTTACCACTGATGGACTCACTCGCTATGAGTTCCAGAACTGGGACAGCACCTCAATAGGCTGCAGGGACATACAGTGAGAAACTGAATTATATAGCTTCAGGGTGTGGACTGGAGGGGCAGAAGCACTGGCAGGAGCCATTCTTCCTTTGTTGGGCCCTCCATTTAACCAGCATACAGACACAGGTGGGCACCATATCTGAGTATCCATCAACCTGGCCACATATGCTGCCTACAAGAGACACACTTCCAATCAAAAGACACACAGACTGAAAGTAAAGGGATGGAGAAAGATATTTTATGTGAATGGAAACAAACAAACACAGCTGGAGTAGCAATACTTATACCAGACACAATAGACTTTAAAACAAAGGCTATAACAAGAGACAAAAAAGGACCCATTAATCCCACTTCTAGGTATTTATTGGAAAAAAAAACCAAAATACTACTTCAAAGGGACATGTGCATCCATATGTTCATTGCAGCATTGTTTACAATGGCCAAGATTTGGAGGCAACCTGGGTGTCCATCAATGGATGAATGGATAGAGAAGAGGCAGTACATATATGCAATGGAATATTACGCAGATATAAAGAAGAATAAAGCCTTGCCCTCTGCACCAGCATGGAGGGAGCTAGAGGGTTCTGTGCTGAGTGGAGTAAGTCAGACAGAGAAAGACAAATGCCATATGATTTCACTTACATATGGAGTATAAAAAACAAAATAAACAAACAAAACAGAAACAGATACAGAGAATATTTCAATGTTTGCCAGATGGGAGGAAGATTGGGGGGAAGAGTAAAAAAGGTGAAGAGATTAAGCAGTACAAATTGGTAGTTGCAAAATAGTCATGGGTATGTAAAGTATAGCGTAAGGAATATAGTCAATAATATTGTAATAACTATCTATGGTGTCAGATGGGTACTAGAGTTACCAGAGTGATCACTTCATAAGTTACATAAATGTCTAATCACTATGTTATACACTTGAAACTAATATAATATTGTTTATCAGCTGTAATTGGAAAATAAAAAATTATTTTAAAAACCATAATAATAAATAAAAATATAAAATTATATTAGTTTAGCACAATTTTTTGCATTAATTTTGGGTGTTTAGTGTATTGCATTAAAATTTTATTTATCTTCATTACGGAGTTTTTTGGCATTCACCTTACCCTTGCCTAGTTCCACCTCTCACTAGTACCTACTTCATGGCATTATTGGTTTACATGAGACAATGCACCTAATATAGATATTGGCCATTGGCCACCCTGTCTCCTCAGTGTATTCTCCCTCATTCCACATGCTGTTTGTCCACCTCAGCTGCAGTGTGCAGCCCCCACACATGCTGACAGCATCTCACCTCATGTGTTGAGTCTCTCTACTTGTCTGTCTGGAAGTTTTCTCCCACACCAGGGGAGCTTAATTAGGTCTTGAGCAAGGCATTCAGGAAAGCCAGGGATTTAACACCTCTGGGGGGAATCCTCAGTCAACCAGGGCAGTAGTCAGTCAATAAATACCCCCATTCACCACAGGGAGTTTTCTTCCCAAAAGCTGTTAACAAGCACAGACATAGGAAGACCAAGGTGAGGTAAATGAGGCACCCTTCTCACTATCAAAATTTAAAGGGGTACCAAAAAAAACTCAATATCAAGAAATAAAGTGTTTTAATGAAATATTTAAAAAATGATCAACAGAAGAGTTTAAAGATAGAAACTTTAAAAAAAGTTTAAAGGTGGAAAATTGTTTGATTTGAAGGATGTGTGAGTCTTAAGCTCTATATAATATTATCTCAATCCTGAAAGTGGGGCTGCAGATTGAGTTTCAGAATTTAACAGAAGAAAGAGATGGGGAGAAATAATGAGGAAAAAAAGTCTATCTAATGTGAAATGAACACAAAGTTCTGACTTGCCAGGAACTCTCTTCATTTTCCATTCCCAACATCATAACCCTCATTCCTAATAGCAGATTACTCATTATATATAAAAATATGACTACAACGTTTCTGCAGAGCACACAATGAGGTATAACCCAACACTTTTGTCCCAAAACACATTTTTTCCCTTTAGCCAAAAACCATGTTTACTTCCTTGTTAATAGAGGAAACAAATTCAAATATGTAAAGCAAAGAAAAAGTCTCTGTGTTTTCATTAATTTGTTTCTTTAGTTCAACCTAGTTTTTAAAAAGAAGCCAACTAGAGTCTGTCAAGAGCACCAGTGAGCTGCCTAGTTCAGTGTCTGTTGGAAGAGCTAACACTCTTCTAGTTTATTCTCAATGACTCAGGACTTCAAAAACCTAGACATAAGAGTTTTCTTTCCATAATCCTTTACAGGGGCACGAGATTTTAATATCACTCTCGTTCTTGCCACTTTTACCTCACTCTTTCCATGAGCCAAGTGCTTAGGAAAATCGGGGCTTTTGTTGCCAAAGGGGATTGGAGAGGCTATCTGGAACAGAGATGCATGGGGACTATAGTTTGTTTTGTATTTAGCACCAAGGCCTCCATCAAAAGCATGCTATCCTAACAAAAATTATCCTGGACGTCTGGGAATGTAAAACATGTATCTTTGATCTGTCAGATGGGCAGCATCTTCTGCTGCTTCTCAATCTTGGCGCTATTTCCTAAGAGAACCTATATTCACTCCAGTGGCAGCTCACTGGGCTGTTTCTGTTCAGCCTGGGACAGCCTTCCTGGCTCCTGCACTTGCTTTCCACCACTGCTGCCTCTGAGATTAGAACACACACCAGCCAGCATTTCTTTCAACCCTACCCACAGCCACCAGTCAAGCAGATAATAGCTTCATCCTATTGGCATCTACAATCTGAAGACCATTCCCAGGAGAGCCCATGTGGAAAATACTGATGAAAGTCAATAATTAGTCAGAGTAGTCGTGATGGCCCACTAAGTTCAGCAATACTCTGGTAGCCTTCCTGGAAAAAAATGCGGGCTGTAAGGGAGTGTTTTTCGCCAAGTAAATTTCAAAGTATTTTATTGAAACTCCATGCACAGCTCAACAAGAAATTAAAAGATGAGGAAGATTTCTTTTTTCTTTTCCTCAGCAAATATCATATCCTACTGAGCTGCATCAATTTAATGTAAAATGAATCCTATTGTAATATAAGTTAGACTTCAAAAATACACAATTTGTTAAGGAGATAAATATGTTAGTCAAAGTAATAACCACACTGTGAAACCCAAGTAAGCAGGTGTTGGGTTGTTAAAGTGTGTAGAAATTCAACCAGCTTACCCAAGCACAAATGCTGCTTCTGAAAAAAATATTAAGCAATTACACACCTTGAAATGCAAGACATCCCAAAGTAGTTTAAATTGTTTATGGAGAATCCCAGTTGGAAAATTAGTCTTAAAAGCAAGTGATAGATTAATGCTATTAGTATAAAACCTGAAATGGAAGAAATTGGCCAGAATTTTAGAAGACTGAATCAACACAGTCATATTGAAAAACCTATGTTTGTAGCTTCGATTTGTGGTTTCAAAATCAGAATTTTCTTTAAACATTCTCAACATCTCTTGTGAATATTTTTCAAAATATAGTAAGGGAAGAATTAACCAGATAGCTTCAGGAATGACACATTCTGATTAATCTAATTCACCAGAAAATCTTTTTGCTCCAACCCTTGCTGAAATTCTTACCAGAAAGCCTTTTTAAGGAAAGTATACTGAACTTCATCTTTCCTTGAGAATCTGTCATCTTGGATGATTGATCTTAATACACAGTTCTGAAAGCAAAGCAAAAATTAAATTGCGTGGGTGTATGTAAAAGGCCCTGTTTGGTGGGGAGGGGGGAATACAAACCACACTCATGCCTCATCTCCTCCCTCATCCTAGTGATATATAAAAGGCCTGCCTAATCAAGTTGGCATCAGACTTAAAAAAAGGTGGAGGTGGAGTTGGTGGTGTACTAGTCAGTGTTCTCCAGAGAAACAAACCAAAAGGATGTAGATATAGTCAGATGTATTCTAAGAAACTGGCTCCCGCAATTTTGGGGGTTGACAAGTCCAAAACCTGTAGGCTTGGCCCAAAACTGGTCATGACCCAGGGAAGAGGTGATGTTGCAGTTTGAATCTGAAGGGAACCAAAGGTTTTGCCTTTTAGGATATTGATTTTTAATCTGGTTATTAAAAAAATAATAATAATAAGACTCAGAAAGAACCTTTGATGCTCCCTCCTTTCCTGCCTAAGAGATTCAGAGGGAAAGACCTATTCCAGGAAGGAAATCTTAGGATATTTACCCTAGCAGCCTAATTTGAGCTGAGTATGGAGGGAGTCTAGCAGGAGCCTGTTTACTAGATTATCCCGCGTCTCATTCATTGTTCCTGGGTTGCCTAGCAAAAAATGACCTGCCTTGTATGTTCCATTTTTTGTCAACTACCTGTAAATTGCCTGCTTCCTTTGAAATCCCGTCACTGCCCCCACCTTCTCTTTTGTCCAAAATAACATATATACCCAATTTTATCTCTCTGTCTTTGGAATTTTCATGCTTCTGCAAATTCCCCATGTGCATGTATTAAAATTTTATTTTCTCCTGTTCATCTGTCTCTGTTAATTTGATTGTTAGCCTTGTTAGAAGAACTTAGAAGTGGGAGGAAAAGTATAATTCCTTTTTTTTTTTAGTTAGAACCATCCTGCCACCTGTTTGGCAGCTCAGCAGCAACTCAGCATGGGCCAGGAATTGAACCACTGTTCCTCAGAGCTCAAACTCTTGAGTGGGCTCCTAACTAACTGAGCCACTCAGCCGGTCCTTATAAGTATAATTTTTTTAAACCCCATTAGTCTGAAGGCAGTCTGGAAGCAAAATTCCCTAGAGGGAGGCCAGTCCTTTTTTCTCTTAAGACCTTCATCTAATTGGATATGGCCCACTCACATTTTGAAGGATAATCGTCTTTACTCAGAGTCTACTGATCTAAATGTTAATCTCATTTGAAAAAATAAAATCTTCACAGCAACTTCTAGATTAGCATTTGACCAAATATCTGGGTACTGTGGCCTAGCCAACTTGACACATAAAATTAACCATTATGGGTTGGGTGGAGCATTTTTTAAGAAGTCACAAAATATTCAACAGGATAATTAAAAATATAAAGAAGCGAGCAAGAGAGCTATAGGGCAAACTCATCTACTTTACCTTCACATGTCAGGGCAAGAGAAAAAAGGGCAGAAAGGTTCCTACTGTGTCTATTAGCCAAGGTCTTTTTTCTTTTAATCAGCTGGTTTAGATATCCCCTTATATGTTCCAAAGCATCAGGTTTATATTGCATGTTCTAACGTTCCATTGCTTTGCTCTGGGAACCTTGTGAAATGTCTGGAAGTGATAGAAAGATATTCTAATAGATAATAATAGTTAATAATGATAATAATAGCTAGACATTTTCCATGCACTAACATTATTTCATCCTCCTAACAACCCTCTGAAGTAGATAGTAATACATTGTCATTTTGCAGATGAGGAAACTGAGGACCAGAGAAGTAAAGTGACCAGTCTAAGGTCACCCACCAAGGAAGAAGCAGAATAGTGACTCATAGTCAGGTCCACAGGATTCCAACACCCACATTCTTATACACTGTGGTAGACAGCACCTTTGTTTTCCTTCATTAATTCTCAAGCACATATCAATTGTGTGCTACAAATAAACTGTGCTGTTTGGAGTACAAGTCAATTGGAAATGACTAGCTGAGGATTGTTGCTGGTCTGTTTCCTAACTCTGTCTCTTCTGCTTTCCCACCTGGGAAACCCAACCAAGCCATCTACTGCCTGCCAATTGTGTTGCCACTTCCTTATATATTTCCTTGAACAGTTACTGAAAAAATAAAATAAAATTATAATCATCCAGGAACATAAAGGCAATTTAGGTATAAACAGCCAAAACATCCAATATTGATCAAGGGGGCTAAATGTAACATGTATGACATGAGGCACCATACAAGGAAAGGCATAAACATTTCAATCACTGAAGTCTAACTTGCTAACAAATGCAAATAGTCTCACTCTTTAAGTATCCATGTAAGAGTGACTCAAGGAAACAATGTGCTCCGTGCTCTCAAGAAGCTCTGACTCTCACTGGAGAAACAAAACTCTCCTGGATGAACCAGTAAGGGAAAAAAAAATCATCCAAACATAATTAAGCACTAATAGTAAGCATTTCAGGGGCTTCTGAGTGAGAAAGAAAATGCTGGTTAATAATGGGCTTCAGTCTTCTAGCTCCTCCAAGAAAGCTCTAAGAAAAGCTGTACTCCTGCCAAAAGGTGGTGAAAATCAGTTAGTACCACCTTTCAAAAGTGCCATACTCCAGGTGGGAACTCCCAGCTCAGTAAAGCCCTGATAATAACCTGTTGTGACTTCCCAAATGGTTGTCTTCACAAGCTTTGCCTTCACAAGCGGCACCAAGGAAATAAAAATGACCGTGAGTTTTCATCAATGTTAGGTATTAATATGGTCGAGTTGGCAGTGGCAGGTGGTTCTGTTCTCCAGCACCTGTGGGACTTGGACACAAGCAAAATATCTTGACTTGTGCTTATAGATGGTCCATGACAGCAGGATCCATGTCTGGTTTGCTCCTGTGCCCCAGTGCCCAATGCATTGCCTGGCATACAGTGGATGCTCAATAAATCAAGCAAATGAATGGAGCTACCCAATCCAATGGTAAAAAAAAAATGAAGGATAATTTGGGAATGGTATTCACTTCTATAGGTTCTTCCTATAATTTTATGATTCTCATTTCAAATAGAGAGCTAGACCTTGGGCATTCTTATCTCAGGGAAGGTCTAGATTCAGCAGCAATTCCTGTCTTGTGTGGAAACCCAGTCACTGAAATGATGATTATTTTGTATTTTCTGTAGATCATGGAGAAAGAGAAGTACCTTTTAGGGTCAAAGGAGAGGAGAAGGAGGCAGCATTTCTCAGGGAAGAAGAGAAATGTTGGGGATCCTCTGAGTAGCCGGGACCTAAGACTCAACCATGGCAGCACTCTGGGGGCACCAAGACCTCAGAGGAGCCTACTCTGGAGTGCTTAAACAGGGTGCAACTAGGGAAGCCAAGCACCCAGGTTCTACCTCTTCCCCAATTCCAGTGCCCCAAGCCTGAGAGGGTCAAGCGTGATCGGATGGCACCCCATGTTTTCTTTGGGACCATGTGAGACCAAGAGGGCCTTTGCACTACACCCTTGGTAGAGAGTGGGAGAAGAGAATACTGAGAAGAAAAGTGTCCCAATCATGGTCAAGGTTGACATTGGATCCACTCTGGCAGGATGAGAAAACTTAAGCAAAGATTTAAGCAGTATAATTATTCTTTCACCTCTGCGATTGTAAATAGAGTCATGCTTGCTACAGCAGATTGGTTTACAAATTGCAAACAACAAGTATAAAGTCCTCAATTGGTGATGCATTTATCATCCAATAAAGCCAGGTGAGTTGGTAAATGTCACTTTGCAGGAAGTGCATCCATGCAGAGCTGTGCTAGGTAGGGCATGGGGATGCCAACACCAAGCCTGCTGCAGGAGAGGGCTGACAGGTTCCTGAGAGTGGTCACGTGGGGCTCCAGTTTGGGGCCTCAGGACAGGATGCTCCACAGGTAACCACATTCAGCAGTTTCTTCAGCCCTTCTGCCTGACTACTCAAATTAGATGTCAGCTCCCCAGGTTTCAGACATTCATTTCAGTGCTAGAGTTTATGGTTCAGCTTTGTAGCCATCCTACTGCCCACTGATTGGCACCCAAATAGTCCTAATAATAGCCACAAACCAAGAATAACAACGATGAAAATAATAAAAATAACAACTGGGCCTGGGGTCTGTGGTGGGGCAGCTTCCCTGGGAAGAGATACCACATCAGCAGGAGGAGGTAGTTTAGATATACAGAAATACATAATATTTACATATAAATATATTTTTATTATAGAGGTAGTTTGAAATATAGGTATATGTAATATTTGTATTCGGAAAGCACAAATTACGTATTGGCTTATAATATAATCTAGGTGAAAGATACTGAAATCACCTTGGGTGGTGGGAAGGTATGCAAGATGGGTGATTTTTCAAAGATGAGGAGAGTTAAGTGTTGTTAACGAGAGCTAATTTATTTGATCCTCAGAACACCTCTCTGAGGTGAACCCATATCTTAACATAGTTTGGGTTCCAAAACTAAGAATTTGTGCGGAAGTGTTCAGAAGC
>NW_017731837.1:814435-815600 GCF_001890085.2 Hipposideros armiger | reverse complement strand
TAGAGGGTTTAGCAGAGATGTCGACTCTCAGGCTCTACCCCACATCTACTGAATCAGAATCTACACTGGATCCCAACACAGAGAGCGTTGGGATTGTATCCCAACTGCAACGCTTCCCACATGTTATTTAACCTTTCTGAGCCTTAGATTGCTCATCTGTAAGTGAAGATAGTAATATAAAATCCTACCTCATAGTTTACCGTAGGGAAGCAAATGAAAGAAAGCACATAAAAGATGCCACTCATACAGTATAACCCAAAGCACTCAATAAATATTCATGATTATAATATTTCCCTCAAAACCATAATAGAAAAAATCTTATCGTAAAAGTGGTTTTCTATTTTAGCCAATAAAATGATACATCTTCACAAATGCTCATGACTGACATTACCTTTAGCATTTGGAGAAGGCACCCTCAGATTTCCTACTAATTTGTTAATGGATGATAGACTCAATATTGATTTGCTTAATGGCAATGTGTAACTTGATAGTTTATCCAATTCTCTGTGGAATGAAAGTAGATTTCCAGAAACAGCATTCAAGCTCTGCTTCATAGAAAAATACTTGTTTGATAGAGAAATGAGTAGAGTAAATTGTAAACTCTCCTACCGGCAGACTTGCATTCAGAGTAGAACTTGGTCCACACAATTCATATTTTCATCTTTCCTTTGAAACCCCTAAAATATTGACTCATTTGAAAACACAACATCAAACCCAATTCAATGTGACTGAAATTAAGCCACACAGACAACTTCGTCATGTTGTTATGGCAACTTTTCATACAACTGTCTGTTTAGACGTTGAACAATTGCTCATTTCCTTGCTTTGCAAGGAAGCCCCAAGTTGCTTTCTCAGAAGGTTCATCCTGGTATCAAAGTAAATTGTGTATGATGGTGATAGAGACATTCATAACAGTAGCTTTTGGAAGAAAGATATTTTATTATTACTCACGCTTTGCATTTGAACTTGTTCTCCTCTTCAGCATGCCATTTGTGGTGTTCCTGATTTCCCACCAGCTTTCTCATCAGGCTTTAGCAATAAAGGCACGGGGTGGAACAAGGCTGTCTTTGTGAAACCCAGGCTGGCACAAAACACCAAAATCATCTTGTTCCTGAAAAGGATTTTAGATTCATCTGCAATTAGAAACTGAGTATCTTTTTTTTTT
>NW_017731837.1:808343-813193 GCF_001890085.2 Hipposideros armiger | reverse complement strand
TAAGTAAACTCCTTTAGAATAATAGAACTGGAGTGAAATGATCCAAGACAGCTACAGAAGCACCAGAAATAGTCATTAAAGCATGACAAGAGTGAGGTATAGATATCTTATACCTGTCTTCTTAAGTGACGGGTCCATAGACAGATGACTGGCTTTCAACCCACTCATATGAGAACTGGTATCAATTGCATGACCTCTTGCAAAAAAAGCCTAATACTCTGCAATTGCTACACTCATACACTTTCTAAACAGCAGAAAGTTCCAATAAACCAATATTCTTTCTTAAATTCATATTAATAATGGATGCTAATCTGACAATATTCCTTATACTCATGTCTGTTGTTCTTGTAAATTGTTTTCAGATTTTAAAAAATTGATCAGTCTATTTCTCCTTGCAATTACATTTTTTCAAAAATCTTTAATGCACAATATAATGGGCTGGCGATGGGTGTGTGCTCTGAAGTCAGACTACCAGAGGCTGAAATTTACTAGCTATCTGATCTTTCCACTTGAGTCTTAGCGTCCTCATCTGTAAAGTGGAGAAAAGAAATACACTTTGAATCTCACAGACTTCCTGTGCTCATTTAAATTGATGCTTTGGGATAATACCAGGCACATTCTAAACACCAAATAAAATTCAGCTAATGTGACTTACAACTAATTTCAGTGTATCTATATTCACTTATTTCCTAAAAGAAGAGATAGGACTATGTGAAAGTTACACATAGCAGTACCTTGCCTATAGCAGAAAAGACTAATAAAAAAACGAACACATAATCATCTAGGATGCCTGGATGCCACATAGAGTGGGAGAAGGCACATAAGCTTTGTTTGGAGTTTCAGAAACCTGAGTTTAAGTCTCTAATTTCTTCTCTTCAGCTATGTGCTCTTCGGCAACAACTTAAGATCTTTCTGGTTCTACATCCTCAGCTGGAAAATGGGAACAAGACCACCTTCCCTATACTGAGATGACAAACTGGGCATAACGCCTGTCACACCGCAGGCACTTGGGAAATGGAAGCCATGCTCATTCTATTATAATTCTGCCAGCCAACCGAGCAAACAAGTTTGTCCAATAACAAATATATATGCATATATATCAAAATTTAAAAATAATTATACTTCAGATAGCCTTAGATATAGTCTATAATTACTGCAAATGTTTATGACAACTTATACCAAATGGCCTTGTAAACACGTTTTGTTTTACTTTTTCATTGAGGTATAATACACACAGTAAAGTATGCTAACTTTTTAAGTGCACTAATCACAAGTGTACAGCTTGATGAATGTTTACATATATACCTATATACACACTCATGTACTCAATACCCAACCCAAGTTACAGAACATTTCCAGCATCTTCAGGCCCTTTCCAGTCAACACTCATCCCCAGAGGCAATCACTATTCTGGGTTATATCTCCATAGTTCAGTTTTGCCTATTCCTGAAACTCACAAAATGGTACAGTGTGTACTCTTTTTTTTTAATTGTGGTAAAGAGTACATACTCTTTTGAAAACACATTAAAATTTTCAGTGTGTTTCTGATGAGGCATATTCCTGGACTCTTCCCCTTTTTATTATTGTATTTTACTTGTAATTGGAAATCCCTTGTCTGGGTTTCATATTCACTTGTTGTTTGCTTCAGATCAATTTTCTGGACATGCTCTGAAATTAATGGACTGCATCCAACCATCTTTCAGGAACTAAATGATTACTACTTGTGTTGTTCTATTGAAAAGAAAAACATGGGTGTGGGCACTCAAGTACATCCTCTAGAAAAAGAACACACAAGTGGCTGGTAGGTGCTGTTATATAACCAACATATTTTGGTATATAAGGCTTAAGGCATAAATGTTTCCTTTGGGGCGGGGAGAAGCAAACATTCAATTGCATAGAGTTTAGGGAAAAGAATCAGCAGTATGGAGAAAATATAACTCCAGGATACAGATGAAAGAGCAGAATTAGAGAAGCAAAAGAAACAAGGAATTAATGGCAAAGTCTTATAAAAATACAATAGGACATTATGCCCAAGAAAACAACGGCTACTAAACTAGGAGTGAGAACATATTATGAAAGATGCAAAGAAGGGTGAACATGCAACTACTATTTCATCCTTGTCTTTAACACAAAGAATGAAGGAAACAGGGGCTTGGTAAGATAAATATTAATGAGTCTCTGGGAAGATCAAGAAACAGAATTAATAAGACACAGGTAAAAGAATATTTATACAATTTAAATATTTATAAATCAACAGAGCTGGATGAGATTCATTTGAACACATTCAATGAACCGGCTAAGATAGGACGTACCTCCAATACTAGTGTTTGTCATGAAGACTTATGTACCAGGGAAATTTAAGCAGGCTGATTTAGAGTGGGAGATAAAGCAGCCAAAAGCAGATCCGGGAAAAGGTGGGCTAGTTAGCGTATCCAAACTACCAGTCAAACCCCTAAATGAAATCATAAATCAGTCCATGAGCACCTTGAGGAAAATAACATAGTAAGTAATAGCCAAAGAGGTTCATAAAAAATAGAGCCTGTCAAAGCAACTTAATCCATTTTTGGATATGCAAAGATATTTGGGGAAGGTAATGGACGTTATAGACATGGTTTAGGGAGCCCTGCAGAGACCACCAGACAATTCATTTTGGACCTATCTTGTTGATGCAATAGCTGTTGCTCTCACCCTTTCCAACAGAAAAGGGCAATGTCACTTGCACACTTAATATGTGGGGATAGGGCTCTCTATTTATTCCCCATGACACTTCAGCATGTAATTTAGTTATCGAATATATGTAGTCAGTGCCCAGAAGTACAAACTAAATTTTACCCAAATGAGAGTAAGAGATAATGATAATACTGGACTGACATCTTTTGTGTGTGTCCGTGCGCGCGTGTGTGTTTGTACTAGCTCATGCACGTGTGCACATATGTATATATCTGCAATTGTCAGCATAATTCAGGCAAAATGAATGTTTTGGAGTTGCTCAAAATATAAAAGAATGTAAAACAAAGGCTCGTTTTGAAATATGCAAACCTGATCATGTCACCAGGTCCTACTGAAACTGTTTAATGACTTCCATGTCTCTTAGACCAGAATCCTTGGCTGTCCAAGAGGCCTGTCTAGTTTGGCCTGTGCTCACCGCTCCAGCCTCACCCACACCACACTCCTCATTCTGAGCAAGCCAGCTCCCCTGGCCTTCTATCAGCACTTCTAAGGCATCCTGTGGTTCTTGCCACTGGGCCTTTGCTCATGCTGTCCTGCCTGTAATTTCCTTATTCTTTCTTTGGCTTTCTACTCAGATCCCACTTTGGGGAAGAAACCTCCTTTATCTTCCAGACCATATGATTTACATTGTATCTTGCTCTAATAAAATCACATTTCTTTTTCAGAAGTGCTTATTTCAAAATGTAATTTTAAATAATTAATATAATTCTCCTCTACTAGACAGTAAGCTCCACAACAGGAGGGATTAAGTATGAATTTTTTCAAGATTGTATCCCCAAGACCCAGCACAGTATGGAGCACAATAAATATTTGTGATCAGACCAAAAAAAAAAAATTAGAAATATATACATAGATGGTCTCCTTTCATAAAGGATTAACTGAAAAACACATCTCTCTCTCTCCTGGATATTATTATAATCTTTTCTGTTTTCTGTTTGAGTGGAATAATAGGGAAGTGTCTTTAACAAGGGTATTGTTGACAGAGGTGTAAAAACATAAGGGAGCTAAAACTCAAATTGTTGAATTCTACATTTGCACGTTATATTTACCTCTGATGTGTCCCCAAATTTCATTTCATGGTGATAATGAATCTGTGGGAAATTAGCATTCTATCACTCTTCACAGAAGCACGTTAGTGAAGGTTTCCAAGCCACATATTATGCGGAAAATAAAACATTTTTTGATTAACCAACTTTGTAACATGCCCTGACTGCTTCACAGTAGGACCTTTACACCTCAGAGGGACTAAGCCTAGACTTAGAGAGAGCCATGAAGTCAGAGAACAATATTTTATTCTAAGGTCGGTCACTGACAGGGTGTTTTCTCCTTTTCCAATAATGGCTGTTTAGATTTATTCTTTAATACACATTTGTAATTTCATAAGTAACCAGACCCTTGTGTGTGAGGTTTTGATATAGTCTCAGTCGTAAGAAAGACCATCAGAAATTTCAAACTACAGAGCATCCTTTTGAATAAAATGAACTTGGAAAAGTTTTACATGATGATGATGATGCAGGATTTTTGATGTGTGTTTTTGTGTGTGTCCCCGGGATCGTAGTCTTGTGGAACGGAAGAATGAAGACACGGACCAGAGAGGTGAAGTTGCAGAAAAAGACAGTTCATTAGAAAAAAAAAAATACATTTCAGAGAAGCAGAAGTGGGCCTGAGCAGTAGAGCATAGCTCAAGGGCCATTATTAGCAAAGAAAGTACACTCCAAAGAGTTTAGCAGGCCAAGCAAAAGGAGCTCAAAAGGCCGAAAATAGGAAAACTTTAAAATAAAAGCTACCTTAAAGAAATGAAATGTTCTGGACATCTTTAGCTTACCTGTTATGTAATGTTTATACAGGGTCTCAAGGATTTTTGCCTGTCATGAAACCTTAGGATGTCCTGAGAATTTAATGTTGTTTCCTCAGGTGAATGAGACTGATATGGTGGGAGAACAGGATACATTTGGAGGGAAGGGACTTCTGCTTTTCACTGTACGCCCTTCTGTATTTTTCAAAAACTTTATAAGAGGCTCATATTACCTTTATAATAAAATTTAAATTTATTAAAAATTAAAAAACAAACACTGGCAAACATTTACAAGGCTTTTATTTTTATTTTTATTAAGATTTTT
>NW_017731837.1:796339-807908 GCF_001890085.2 Hipposideros armiger | reverse complement strand
AAATACAAATATTAATACCTGGCAACTCTGCAAGATAGATATTAACTTCATTTTAAAAATGAAGAAACTCAGACTCCAAGAAGCTCTGTGAGTTATCCTGAGGCAAAAGGTAACAAGTGGCAGACCGAGGACTCAAACACAAATTTGGCTTTAAGGCCAAGGTATATTAGCTCTTCAAAACTGTAATACAGCATGTTTTCCTGTTTTGTTAAACAAACAGATAGCGGTTTGCTTAGAGAATAAGTGTGTCACTTTAGGGATGGAGAGAGATTTATATTTTTTAGTTTAGGGGAATAATAAAGCTTAGGAATTTAAAATAAATGCTTTCCTGGACTAAGGTAGCCAAAGAGGAATCATATTAGCTGTCAAATTGGAAACAAATTTCCTTCTAACATTATTATTAGTATCTTAAACATTACCATATTTCCTAAATATTCTCTTAGCTTTAGCAACAATAAAGCTTTAGACATAGAGCCTTGACTATAGGAAGCAATCAATATTTATTTTAATTTGTTAAAGTGTGAATGTGTGTATATTTATATATATATGAATGTGTTTTCATATGACTGTGTATTTTATTTTGTAGAAAAATATACACCAAATGTTAACTGTTGTGCTTGAATGATGAAATTATAAATAAATTTTAATTTCTCTGGAATTTTCTATACTTTTTCAATTGTCTAAAATGGATATTTACAAATTTTATAAGAAGAAGTAAAAGGGTAGGAAATGTTCCACACAATGAGATATATTATATAGTCATAGTAACAATGTGCATTGGTTCAGGAATAGACACATTAACCAATGGAATAGAAGAGTGAGCCCAGAAATACATATGGAAATTTGATATATGAGAGAGGGAATATGGCAGCAGTGGGGGGGGGTACAGGAGGAGGGAGATAATTCAATAAGTTGAGCTGGAAAAAAAAACAGTCGCCCATAACAGAAAGATATAATTTAGATTCCCAACTCAAACCATACTCAAAAGTCAATTACCAACAGAGCAACAACTTAAACGCTAGGAAGAAATAGAGAAGATTGAGAGAAATCCTTAAACAAGGTGCAAAGAGTGCTAATCATTAAAGAAAGGATTGATAAATTCAACTCCACTAAGACTATGAACTTATGCTAAGAACACGCTATAGAAAGTGAAAATGCAAGTCGTAAGCAAGGAGAAAACATTTGCAATGGCACAGCCACTGTATTAGCTAGGGTTCTCAAATAGGAAGGATTTGTTTGTTTGTTTGTTTGCTTATTATAGTAATTGGCTCACATGATTACAGAGGCTAAGATTTCCCACTACCTGCCCTCTGCAAGCTGGAGACTTCCGAAAGCAGGTGACATAATTCAACCCGAGCCTAAAGGCCTGAGAACCAGGAGCATCGCTGTCTGAGGGCAGGAAAAGATGGATGTCCCCGGGCGTCCAGTTCAAGATGGTAACCTAGGAAGGTCCTGAACCCACCTCCTCCCACAGACACACCGAATCTATAGCTACCTGGGACAATTTCTTTTGAAACAAAATTAACACCTGGAGAAGTGACCCCTTCACATCAGGCAAAGGAGAGGGAAACCACACAGAAGCTGGTAGTAAAGACTGAATCTCACCATAAAACTCCCCCTTCCTCACCCCCCTCCCCGCCTTGTTCTCCCAGTGACCCATGAAGGGCAGGGGGGATTCCAAACCAGAGGTTCTCCCTCAAGAGTAAAGTGTTCATATCAACATTGTGCACCCCAATGCCTTGAGACCAGCAGGACATTGCCTTAAGACCAGCACCTGAGAGACAAGTCACCCACACATCTGCTTTGAAGACAACAGGGGCTCATACCCATGAGACAGGCAAGACTGTGGTGAACTGAGAAACTGATTTTTAAAGGGCCTAGGCGCATGCTTGCCAACCCCACGGCCCAATGCAGAAGCAGCCTTTGAAAAGCTCCCAGACTTGATGTGAATGAGACCCATTTCCTAATTGTAAGGCATTGGTTTGAGGGGCCAGGGCCTGCGGGGACACTCACCAGGGTTGGAGCCTGGTGGGTGCCATCTTCCTACTCTCCCTCAGAGTTGTGAAAGCCAGCTGGCACCATCTTTTTTTCCTTTCCCAAGGCGCCATCTTTATGCTCCAGCTGACAGGTGCCATCTTTCACTCTCCCTCTGCCTTCCTAAAGCTGGCAGGCACCATCCTTTTATTTTTTTTCTTGCCCGCCTCACCCCCTTTTTTCAGTAGGTGCCATGTTTGCACTTCCCCTCTGCCATGCTCCAGAGTGTCAGTATTTCCCAGAGAGGAGCTTTTACACATGTTTGATGCCTCAGTTCTTACATCTGGTAATTCAACTTTTGCAGTTATACCCAGGAGACGCCCCTTGATTGCCTGGCTCTGGAGGCCAAGGGGTGCTTGTGTTCCTGGATCCCATAAGGCTGCAACAATCAGAGAGACAGTTCCTCCCAGGGCACTGTATGAGCCAGTAAAAGATACGAACAGACATTTCACAAAAAGGAAGACATCTACGGACAATTAACATAAAAAGAGATTATCACCTTATTAGTAATCAGAGAAATGCAGACCAAGGCCAATATACCATTTTATACCTATTAGCTTATGAAAAACAAGGATGCCAAGTGTAGGGGTGGGTGTGGCTCAACAGGAAGGCTGACATTCTGGCGGGAGTATTATCACAGTCACTTTGGAAAATAATTTCATATTGTCTGGTACATTTGAACATTCACAGACCTTCAACCCAGGAGTTCTAGTCCTGGGTGTGTAATCCCAAGAGAAAAATTTCATTTGTTTGCACACAAACACGTGTTTAAGAAGTTCCATGGGGGGGGCCGGCCAAGTGGCTCAGTTGGTTAACAGCACAAGCTCTGAGCAACACAGTTACCAGTTCGATTCCCACATGGGCCAGTGAATTGCGCCTAAGCTGAACTGCAGCTAAGCTGCCAACAGGTGGCAGGATGGCTCAGCTGGTGAAAGCACATGCTCCTAAAAACAAGGTTGCTGATTCAACTCCTGCATGGGATGGTGGTCTATGCTCACCCACAACTAAGATTGAACATGGTACCTTGAGCTGAGCAGCTGTGAGCTGCCGACGGGCGGCCAGTTGGTGACTGGACTTGGAGATGAGCTAACTGCACCCTCTACAACTAAGACTGAAGGACAACAACTTGGCTGTTCCCCTTTCCCATTTCCCCAACACTGTTCCCCTTCCCTAATTCCCCAATATAATCTAAAAAAAAATAGTGCTAATGGGACAATCAAAGTTAAAAGCAAAATAAGTTCCATGGGAGCACCCCGGAATAGCAAAAAAAAAAAAAAAAAGGAAATGATTGAATTGCCCATTGACAAGAAAATAGATAAAAAAGTCTGAGATAGCACCTGGCACATACTAAACACTCAATAAATGATAGCCATTATCATTATCTTTGAGTATCAGTGTCTTCATGCATAATATGGCAATAAGAATACCTATTTTATAGGAATGCGTAAATAATTAAGTAAGAAGCATATGTAAGCCATTGGCACATAGAAGACATCTGATAAATGTTACTACCTCTTTACAGATCTGATTGAAGGCTGGAATTGAGCCATTAGGTAGGTAATGGAAGTTTGTATATATACGAACAATACTGCCAATCAAGGCCAACTTTTAGCAGTCTTCCAAGGCTAGCTGTTTTTGTTTTGAGTCAACATTTTAATGCTTATTCTATGCCAGAAAAGCACCATATGAGGTGGTACTACTATTATCCCCATTTTACACATTTGGAAATTGAGCTTTGAGAACTCAGATGACTTGCCCCAGGTCACTCTGCTCAGAAAGAGTAGATGTGGATTTGAGCTCGGGTTGTCTGATCCACTCTGAAAATCAGCACCATCTATAGCTTTCAAATGCCAACAACTAAACATCAACTCTAAGAGAATATCAAACAAAATCTCAGCTGGCAGAGATTTCAGGATCCTCCTTCTATTCCTCATCTCTAACTGAGGTGTGTGTATGTGTGTGTGTGTGTGTGTGTGTGTGTGTGTGCGTGCGTGTGTGTGTGTGTGCATGTGTGTCTGTGTGTGCATATGTGTGTGTGTGTGTGTGTGTGTGTGTGTATGTGTGTGTGTGTGTGTGTGTGTGTGTATGTTGGAGGAGGGAGGAAACCCAGTCTTGACAACCAATGGGAAACCTTAGAACAAATGTCAGCTTGGAGAAGCAGAAGCCACAAATGGTTAACAACCTTATTCCCTGAAGGGCACCAGAAAGTCAAGCAAGCAATTGTTGACCTTTCAAAAGCTATTATGAGGGAAACATAAAGAAACAATTCTGCAGGCTTAATGAAGGAATGCTGTGAAAAGTGTAATGGGCTATTTGTGCACATCTCAAAAGCATCATATAATTTGGCACAATTGGCAGTCTATTCTCCAGCATGACCAAGCAGGGTGTTGCTACTTAGGCCCAAAGTGCCTTAGCAAAGTCAGGTTCCCAACATCCCTTCTCTAAAACCCAGGGTGTCTATGATTTCATTTCTAAGGCTTAAACATCAGCTGCTGAAGTGAAATGTGGCACAGGTTCATCCATTTTCCCCAAGTGCAAAAATATGTTTTATGCTTCAAAATATGAGCCCATTTTGGTTTTGGTTTTTTCCTGCAACACATACAGAGTTTTCTTTCTTTAATTACATTTTCAGGCAATTAGTTCATTCCATTGACTCGGCTTTTCATGATTTTGGCGGGGACTGGTAGCAGAGTGAGGTGGTACCATACTTCATTATTTTTAAAAATGGTTATTGGCTATATTCTGTCTCCCATATTTCATTCCCAATTTCACAAGGGCATTTAGTATGCAGTCTCTCTGTACAACATCATCAGCTGCTACATTAGCACAATGGCTCTTTTGGAGCCATAACAGTCTGCCACGGAAATGATCCGTGGGTTATACAAGTTTATAAGGTCTGATACACTTACAAACAAAGATTTTTTTCACTCTTTTCCATTATTTATTTCTTCTTGGGCTTCCCCTCCCTTTTTTCTGCTCTTTAATACAAATGCAAAAATAATACCCAAAGCCAGGAAGAAATACTCTCAAGTACAGCAGGTCCTTGAATAATGTTGTAATGTTAATGAAAAAAAAAATTGATTCCTGGCTGGGACCACTGTCTGCGTGGAGTTTGCACATTCAGCCCACGTCTGCGTGGGTTTCTCCAAGTACTCTGGTTTCCTCCCACATCCCAAAGATGTGCATGGTAGGTTAATTGGCGATGCTAAATTGTCCCAACCTGAGTGAGTGTGGGTGTGTGTGATGCACCCTGTAATGGAAGGGTGTCCTGTCCAGGGTGAGCTCCTGCCTTGTGCTGTGAGCTGCTGGGAAGAGTCCAGCCACCCACAACCCTGAACTAAAATAAGCAGGTAGGACAACGATCATCTTACTTGTTTTTATTCATCCTTCTTAAATGTATATAGAAAACTCACATTTATTTCAATATTTAATATTAGAAGTGTTTTGGGTCTTTATTTAGAAGTTTGGTGACGTTTCTGTTACCAGAAACATGCCGTGAGAACTTAACACTTGTTTATATCAATTAGCCTGCAGTGAATTTGGTTTCATTATACGTCATTTCGCTTGAAGTCGAAGTTTCCAAGAACCTATTGACGACACTAAGTGAGAACTTACTGTATGTTTAACTGAAGCTAAACGAAGGCTGAGGAAATGATTCCACAAAAGCAATGAATCTCAGTAACCCTGGGCTTTTGCATACATTGCGTTCCTACAGAGTTTCTGTTCATAGTTCATATTCCTCTCAAGTAAAGAATGAGTGTGTGGCTTTGGGGGCCAGGGTTTCCCAGCTTTTTGTTGTAGTTCCCAAAGGCTGGAAGACTGTCGTGCTACTTCCATACAGTGCTGCTATGTTGGCCATGAATGACAAGTCTATTTCAGGCTCTTGATTGTTTCAAACTGAGTGGTAAAAGTCAGAAGCAAAACTGGTAACCATGTATTTAGAAAATGTGGGCGTTTTTAATGAACTTGCTTTAAAGATAAGAAAGTTTGTCTTAGGCTGGCAGAGAGCAGTAGGCAGAGAGCAAACTGAAATATGTGCAGTGGCCTGACTATGGCAGGAGTACAGCCCATATTTGCTAAAGCCATAAACAAAAGCAGCAATGAAGTAATTTAATGACAATAGAAATATGCCCTGGACAACGGTCACCACTCTTATATTTGATTTACATAATTCTTTACCAGCCCTGCCCTTCACTTCTGACACCAGAGAAAAGATTGTTTTCTTAGAAATGGAATATTCAAGGGAAAGGTATTTTTAGACATCTATAGAAATACATCCACTAAAAACAGATGGGTTGGCTATAAGCATTTATCATCTATCCCTGTCAAGACCAAATAAATGATAATGAAAGAACAATCCCAAGACAAGCACAGAAGGGGGATCATCAGTGAATAAGGCACCTTGACACATTTCTGATGTGTGGATAGAGGGTGGAAACCTGTTGATGAGTGAAGGGGAGGGAGTAAGAAAGTAGCTGAAGAGTGTGCAGAAGGAGACACAATAGGAGGAAAGAGACAAGTAGCTTAGGGAGCCCTAAAGAAGCTATAGTCATGATGGGCAGAGTTGGCAGAGGCTAGGAATGAAAAAGAGGTTAATTGAAATGGTCATTGAAAGGACTGTTTCCATTAGCTCCCTCTCTCATCTTCTCCTTCCCAATCGTGCTGCAAACAGGGCAGTGCTTGGTTGATGGAACAACTGCTGTTCCCACACTTCCCTCCCAGTTTCCCTATCCTCAAGCAAACAAAGATAGGTCTTGCCCTACTGCCACCACCATCCAACCCCAGTTGTACCCCTAGGTTGAAAAACCAGATGACTCTTGTCTAGAGACACTGAGTGACTGCCTAGAGAGAAGGGAATGTTGCAGTGGATGCAGGCTCTCCTCCAGTCCAGACCTCTACCTTCTGGCATTTGGGAGGCCTTAGCTTAGAATCCAGCTCCTTGCCTGCTGAATTCATCCCCTCCATGAACTGAAATAATGAGAAGTAATCCTCGTCCTCATATTCAGGCTTCCAGGCAGCCTGCCCATTCTAAGGCTAACAGTAAAGAAACCTCCCCAGGTCAGAGCCAATTCGATAGTCATCACTGTAGTCATCATTGATATTGTTCTCTTCATCATCTTATCATCATCATCGTCATCATCATTGAACACTTATTGAACGCTAGCTGACATCACTTCTCAGACCTCTCAAAGGCATTGCAAACTCTTGCCCCAAACTGGGCTGATTACAGTCTCCCCCAATGTCCACCCTCAAACTCCTCCTTTTCCAATATTTCCTCTTTCGGAGGAAGGACTTACCAGCTCTCATAATTAACATTTATAGAGCACTTACTCTATGCCCGGCACTGTTCTAAGCACATGACATATAATAACTCATTTAAACGTCACAACAACCCAAGGTGAGAAGGGAAGCCAGGCTAAAATCAACAAGAACTCCTGTGAGCATTGCAGATCAACTGGCTAAAGTGGTCTCAGAAGAAAGAAACTTGAATCTCCAAGACTCATTATTTGCTGTGATTTTTTTCTCTGATTCTAAATAAATTTCATACCAAATTTTGCGTGTGTGTGTGTGTGTGTGTGTGTGTGTGTGTGTGTGTAGTTTTGTGGTCTTTTTATGTATACGTTTTAGGCTCCCAGATCTTGGATTCATCCCTAGGCTACCTACATAGAACAAGAATCACTTACATGAGCATTCTCATGGGCAGCACTGATCCCTCACAAGTGTTCAGCAACAATATGTATAGACGTGTTTATAATGGACAGGCACTACCTACAGTGCTTTATGTATATTCACTCATTTAACCTATTTCCCCCATTTTACAGACAAGGAAACTGAGGTACAGGATATTTTAGTGACCTGCCCAAGGTCTCAGGTAGCCAGGCTTGACGACTCACCTGTTAACCGCTATAGTACAGTCTCTTGTAAAGCCTCTGCCATTAAAGAATTATTGGTAAAATTTTAGGTGTGTATTAGAACTGTGGTTGTGTTTTTTAAAATAATATGTTCACCCCAAAAAAATTAAACATAAAATTATCATATGATCTAGCAATTCCACTTCTAGGCATATACCCAAAATAACTGAACACAGAGACTCAAACAGATATTTGCACACCCATATTCATTACTCACAATAGCCAAAAAGTGGAAGCAATCCAAGTGTTCACTGGAGGATGACTGGATAAATAAAATGTGGAATGTATACACAGATAGAATATTAGTCAGTCTTAAAAAAGGAAGGAAATGTTGACACATTTATAACCTGAGTGAAAGTCAAAGACATTATGCTAAGTAAAATAAACCAGTCACAAAAGGACAAGTATTGTATGATTCCACTTATATGAAGTACCTAGAGTAGTCAAATTCATACAAAAAGAAGAATAGTGTTTGCCGGGAACTGGGGGTTTGGGGGAGATTGGAGAGTTATTATTCGGTGGGGACAGGCTTTCAGTTTGGGAAGATAATAAAGTTCTGGAGACAGATGATGATGATGGTTGCACAACAATGTGAATGTATTTAATGCCACTGAATTATATACTTAAAATCGTTAGAATGGTAAATTTTGTTCTTTTACCACAATAAAAAACAAAAAGCAAACCAACAAAACCACCAAAAATAAATAAATATAATAATTGTTTTAAAATGGTGCTCATCTGTTAGAAATAAGATCTGAATAATACATGAAAGAATATGATTTCCGAGATTTACTTTGAAATAATCTAGTGAGGTGATGCAGTGAGGAATGTAAGGGAAAGGGGGAGGTGGGATGGAGACGAAACAAGATTATCTAGATATAAATAACTGTTAAAGCTGGGTGATGGTATAGATGGGTGCATGATATAAATCTTTCTCCTTTGTGTATGCTTGAAGTTTTCCATTCAAGAAAAAAGTTTTTAAAATGTTATCCATGTAGATAATGAGACAGCAACTGCCATCATAATTATTAATGCATAGATAGAGACAGGGCCATGAGAAAAAGCTGCTCCCTTGTAAGGAGCTGGAGGTCTGCAGCAAGGGTTAAGCCTGAAAGCTGGCAGGCTGACAGGCTCTCAGGCCCGGGTGAGCAGTGTGGGAAGGTTGGCCGCTGAGGAGAAAGCAGCCAACGGCCTTGAAAGCTACAGAGTAGAAGGCCATCCCTGTTAACAGTTTCTGCTTGCTATACTTTGTTTTGTCTCGCTTTGGAAAGATTGCCTCCAAAGAATTTGTTCCCTGAGAGGAGGGGGCTACCCCCTCAAGGTCCCAAAAACCCCCTACCCTAGAAAAGTTACTTTTTCTATAAAAGCTGTATACAAATAATAAATGAAGCCACTCTCTGCCATCAGCATTGGGTGGACCTCCTGTTCCCAGCTTTCGTCTCTAGTCTCTTTCTTTTCTCAGTCTCCCACCCAGTCCTCTCAGGTACCCTCTCGGTGGCTCCTGGCTGATGAGCCAGGAATGCTCGGTTGGTGCGCGGGTCACATCACTCCCTCAGCTCATTCCACAAAGCTCCTGAGAAGACCTCCCCTTTCCACATACCCAACTCTCCACCAACAAGGATTTCACCCTCAGTATCCCTTAGAGCAGCGGTTCTCAACCTTCCTAATGCCACAACCCCTTAATACAGTTCCTCATGTTGTGGTGACCCCCAACCATCAAATTATTTTCGTTGCTACTCTATAACTGTAATTTTGCTACAGTTATGAATCGTAATGTGAGTATCTTTTTGTTTTCCGATGGTCTTAGGCAACCCCTGTGAAAGGGTCGTTCGACCCCCAAAGGGGTCGCAACACACAGGTTGAGAACTGCTGCCCTAGAGAACTCCCAAAGCCTTGATTATCAGCAGCTGCCCACCCATGTTGATCTTCAAAGGTTGAGAGAAATGAAGACTAGCTCTTTCTCGACTAGTACATGTACAAAAACTAGTACTATGTATAAAAAACCATTCCATCCCTCAATATGAAAAGAAAAAGGCCCCTATCATCAAGAATCTTCTTTACAAGCTACAGCTGCGTCATGCCATAGGATTTACCAACTCTCCAACAAAAGAAATGTGTATCTGAAATTATAAAATTAACAAATCCATTTTCTCCAGGGCATTGTAAAAAAAGTTTTTTTTCTGAGCTTTTACATAAATGACAACACACACACACACACTTCTACCTGAGTCAAGCAACCATAATGAATTACTGGTCACCATGAGCAAATAGTGAGCATTCTTCTCACAGCTTCATTTATTCATGTTTCAACAAGTATTTACTAAGTACCTACTATGTATCAGGCATAGTACTAGGTGCGAGGTGATGGGGGGACCCATTTGGATGCTCAGAGTTGATATGCAGATTATTTTGAACTAAAAACATTTGAGATTCACCAGATCCAGAAAGAAGCCTTCTAGGAGCTTCCATTTTCTGACTAAAGGCAGAAACGTCTGGGAATGAAGCTGTTCCTCTCTGGGGCAGCTTCACTCCCAGGAAGAAAACGGAGAGTAAAATTTCCATAACTCTCTTCTCAGGTCATAAAGAAGAGGCAGCATTTGCACCTGCATAAACAAACATTACCACAAACGTCCTTATCTCCCATTTTGTTCTCCCAAAAGCCCATTTGTGTTTCCTAAAGATATCCATTTATTCTCCCCATAAAAGCCTTTTCTTCTCCTTCCCTTTCCTTCTTTTAAGTGAATATATAAAGCCCTTATCTTTGGCTGTTTGTGAGTCACTTTTTTCTGTTAACTCCCAGGTCCATAAGTGAATAAAAATCTGTCTTTTTTCATGCTAATCTTTGTCAGTTTGATTCACAGGCCCTCAATCGCTGAACTTAAGAGTGTGGAGGAAGAGGTTTTCTTCCTTGACAGTGACAAAAATAGAAAAAGTCTTGTTTTCATGGAAACCGCATTCTATCAGGGAATGTACACACAAAGAGCAAATGCACAAACAAATAAATATTTACAGATTGTAATTATTGCTGTGAATCAAATAATCAGAGGGTCAGCAAGAGCTGGTATTCACCTGGTTAGCCCCAGTACAAAGATACTATTTGTTAATAGTGGAGTCTGTTCTGATTTGTTGGTGTCTGTGCCTGTGTATGGTTACATATATACAACATCGCACTTGGTCTAGGAAGGCCTCTCCAAGGAGAAGACACTTAGACTGATTCCAAAAATGCGAAAGAACCGGCACAGGGAGAAGTTGGGAAGAACATTCCAGAAAGAGGTAGGAGCATACACAAATAACCCCTGCCCCTTAGAGCTTCAAGTGCTCTAAGTGTGAGCAGAGCAGAAGGAGGAAGTGTGGAAGAGCAGGCAAGGCCACGTCACGCAAGACGTGGTAATGCTTCTGTTTGTACAGGATTTCGGAATTTGTGAGAGTCACCGCCAGAATCATCATCCCCCATGACGGCAGTGGGGAAAGAAACCAGTGTTTACAGACAAGTAAAAAAAGATTTCGAGTTTAAAAAATGACAGGGGTGGGCCGGCCGAGTGGCGCGATGGTTAAGAACTTGCTTGGGACGCCAGAGGGCCCCGGTTCGGATCCCACATATGAGGGCCAGTGACACTGCCCTC
>NW_017731837.1:786193-791889 GCF_001890085.2 Hipposideros armiger | reverse complement strand
AAGGAATACCTGCACAAAACTGATTCAATTGTTTTTTATTTTACTTCTTAATTTGCATATATTTTACCAATGCTATAGATTGATTTATCTCTTCCTTTCCTTTTTATCATTTTCAGCATAAATGTTTGGCTGATACAGAGAAGTAACAGGAGGAAGAAAGGATATGACAGGGTCCCTTGGTTATTTGTGTTTTGAGAATTGCCTTCTTTCTGTGTTAGAAGCAAGTTCTGGTTTGAATGAAAAATGTGACCTCAGCGCCTATGTACTCAGTCATAGTTGTAACCCATTTACCTTGTAATGGCCTTGAATGTTGCTGAACTCCCACACACTCTTGGTCCACTAAAATTTATTGCTCATGGAGCGTTATATGATGCTATATGCAAACGAATGGTAGGAAACTGTATATCTGCCAGTCTCCATTGTTCATGTGCATGTTCTACTGTCCTCTCAGATTTCACTTACAAAACATAAGTTCAAAAATAAAATTATTAAGAATTTTAGGATGGTGACAGCAGACCTTTACCCATGGGGCCCTTCTGAATGCAACCCCTTGTATAATGGCATAGCTCGCACACCCAGGAAAATGGCCCTGTTCACTTCCACCAGAGCAGTTCCACATGGGATTCCGTTTAAAAATTCATTTGAAAAGGATTTTTATATAGTTTTGAAAATATTAGTCTAGATTAAGAGGTAAACTCAAATACCTATGGAGCTAGGAAGGTAATGGAAAGGAGTCACGCAGACTTTCTCAGTGTCTCTTTTCTCCCCCAATTGAGAGATGCTGGGAAGCAAAGTTAATTCTATTTCCTCTTAACTCTACCTTTAGAGAAACAGCAAAACATGTACCGTGATAAATAAACCCTCAGCCTCAGTGTGAGGAGACACTGGGGATTGTGGAGAAATGACGGTTCCTGTCTCTCTGAAGGAACAGCCATTGCTGGGGGCCTGCTCTTGGCTATCACAAAGGAAAGAAAAGCCCAGTGTGGCCAGGCCTTCCAATTTTCAAGGGAAGCTGGAAATCCAAACTCATATGCGAAACCTCCCAACTTTTCAATGCTGTCAACTAATTGAATTGAATTGTGCATAGGGGAACTTAACATACAATAACATCCAACAATGGCGAGCACCACAAATCAATGGCGGAAAGATGGACTGCTTAGTAGATAGTGTTGAAGAAACTGGCTTATCACATAGAGAAAATAAAACCAAATCCTGATGTAACACCACATATAAAGGATGTGAAAGGTAACATGATAAAAGAATAAGAGAAATCATAGGAAAATATAACATTTTGTGACCTAGGAATGGAAGCCTTGTTTAACAAAAGTTCAAAAGCACCAACCATAGGGCAAAACCATTGATGAATGTGATTACAACAGAATTAGAAAAGTAATAAAAATAGATAATATTAGCTATAATAGTGTATTTTATGTATATCAATCTTTTCTTACACAAATTATTGCTGAAATATTATACATTTTGCATGCTAAGTCTACAAAACCCCATGTGTATTTTACATTTACAGCATATCTCAATTCAGACTAGCCACATTTCAAGTGCTCAAAAGCCACATGTGGCTAGTAGTTACCATGTTGCACAGCACGGGTCTAAAATACACAAAGAAGTCCTTCAAATCAATAATAACAGCTCTTAATGTCAATTCCCATAGGAAAATAGACAAAGGCTATGAATACACAATTTACAGTAGAGGAAATACTTCGAAGATACAAAGAGATGCTCAAAATCATTAATTACTAATTATGAAAAAATGAAATTAAATCTATGAGCCTGGAAAAAAAATCACAAAAGTTGGATAATGTTACAGTTGGTGGGGATATAGGGGTAGGGCATGCTCATTTGCTGGGGTAGGAGGGTAGGGTAGGCAGGTGCAGACATGAAGAGTGATTTAGTCAAGTTAAGTAGATGACAGCAATTAATTCTACTCCTAGATACTTATTGTAAATAAATTCTTACACAAAATAGACATTTATTTTTTCTGTTGATTGTCTGTCTTCACCACTGGACTATAAACAGGGATTTTATTTTGGTCATCTCTGTATCTCCAGTGTTGNTGAACAACAGCTTAACCTGGAGCTGGGCTGCCGTGAGTCGCGAGCGGGCGTAGGCTGCAGCCCCTGCTGCAGCAGGTTGCCATGGGCTACCGTGAGTAGCCAGCAGCCAGCGTGAGTGGCCAGCAGCCACTGTGAGCGGCCAGCAGCCGGCGACTGATCTGCCTCGCCCGGGAAGAGCGCAATGATGGTGCCAACTTGGGCCACTGAAGCAACATCCTCCACAACTAGACTGAAGAACAAAAAGACAGCAACTTGTCTGTTCCCCTTTCCCTGATTCCCCAATAAAATCTTTAAAAAAAAAAAATGACAGGAGACCAAATAAGCATTAAACAGTCAATTGAAGAGCAAAGAGCTGGTGGTAACTACAGACATCAATTAGAGAGTAGAAGCTATCTGACCCTTCAGAAAGTAGAGGAGGGAGGGCGGCTGGGAGAGGGTGGGAAACAGTCCCACACTATTTTGGCCACATCATCCCCAGAGCTTACCATCTCATCATGCTTGAATACTGGGGAGCCAGTGAAGCAGAATCCAGAGGCAGAAATACAAAGACCAAGTGTATTTATTTATCAACCCAAGTTATATGGCTCCCAAACATCTGACCCATTGGGTTTAGGTTTTCTTTATAGAAAGAGTATACAAGGGCAGGATCCCACATTAATTCTGGACTCAAGAGAAATAACATTAAGAAGGTCTCTTTAGTAAGTAAAGTTTCATCAAGTAAACAAAGTCCTGATTTCCCCTGGAGACAGGCCCTAACACCCAGGGCTCCTAGGAAGTGGGCAAGGCTGCTATAAGCAGTGTTTATATGCAGCAATGAAGAGAAGAGCATCCCAAATTAAGTGACTTTAATCTTTCTAGAATTCCATCTGGAGTCTTTTATTGAAGACTTGAATCGTTTTTTCCTCTAAAGGAGACTGAACTTTATGCCATCCTTGGTGAAATGCAGTATTTAAAGTTAACCTTATTATAGGAGGGATTCCTGGAAAGATATAATAAAATCCAACAGTTGGTGGATTTAAGCTGGAGGTCATTCTAATTAAGACAGTAAAGAGTAAATGGAATGCAAACAATCCTATTTCACACTAAACAATTCGAAGAGGGGAATCATTTTAACATAATGACTCAAGGGTAGATTACATCTCCCATGCCCAGGCACAGCTCCCACTGACTTCCACCAGAGAGGCTGATGCAAATCTACAGTTTGGGGCCTAGCGGCTGGTGAAATAAACTGTGTGAATCAATTTAAAATGCAGCCAGATGTTTTTGATTCACAAAGGTGGGGTGGGGATGGGGGGGGGTCCACAGATAGCCCATGTGACAGAAGACTGAGGCATAGGCAGGTTCTTCAAGTCAGCCATAAATTGGCTACGTTGACTCCTTTCCCTATTTTGCTTTCTTTTTATTTTATTTAAGGGAGAATGCATACAAATAGATTATTTTATTTGATAAGCATTTCAGAAGGCCGCCTCCTTCTAAAGCACTCTAAGGAAAATAAAGATGGATTGACCTGTATGCTGATCTCGAGAAGTCCAATCTTTTGTTAATAGAAGAAATGATTTGTGAATGTACAAGATTAAACAAGAGAGGCATTCAGGAAATAATTACAGATGTGTGAAAACAAATTGCCTATGGGGATTTCATGGAAGCATTACTATAGTAAAAATATGTCTTAAATAGGGTGTAGTTAAGAATGATAGTTTTTTTAAAAAATACCTATCAATACTGATGGAATAGTTTGCAAAGATTACAAAGGATGTTGGAAAAAATATTTAAGAACTTGAAAAACTGTTGAAATATTAAGTAAAAAAAACCCCAGCTAAGCAAATATAGAGGGTGCCAAATATATATACACATTTTAATAAAGGAAAAAACTGTATTAAAATTGTAATACTCAATATATACTGATAATAAAAGATGAATACAAGCCATGTGTATACATTTTTTTGGCACCCCCGGTATTATGTACAATGTGACTCCATTTTTGAAAGTGTAAGAGAGTAAAAATAATTTTCCTCTTACCTTTTTAAATTCTTCTGGCTGGACTAATAATCAAATTAACATGAAAGAGATTAACAGGAAAAAATGCCCAAATTTATTATATGTGTATACACAAGGGTTTCACATGAATAAGAAACCCCAAGGACAGATCAGACAGTTAAGGCTTATTCACCATCTTGATCTAAGGAGATGGGGGCAGAAGTTGTGGTTTGGGACTTCAAAGGGAAGGGAGACAATTCCCTTTGAATTTGGCCAAGAAAAGCAAATGTTTGATAAATAAATCTTTGCTGGGCCATCTTTAACAATGGGACACAGAGGACTTTGAATAAATGGACCTTGCTAGGCTCCTCTCTGTCTATTGGGCACTAGTTCATGCTACACTATAGATGTGGTGATCTCTCCCTTCCTGGAGCAGGTTCTCTGTCTAAATTCTTTTTAGGCAGTTCGGGGAAAGGTCAAAGCTTCTTTCTGAATCTTTGGTTCCAAAAATAACCAGCTTAAACTAATCAAAAAAATAGTTTTTTAAAAAGGCAAAAACAGCTTAAAAAGAGAACAGAAATGTAACACAGAGAAATTTAAGAGGGAGAGAACATCAACTGAGATGCAAAGGGAAATCAGGGGGTATAATTGGAAGCGGTGGCATTGGAGCTGGTCAATGGAGGAGGAAGAGAACCGAAGTTAACACGTTCAGCACTGATACCTGCCGCCATATTTCCAGCCATTCCAGCCTTTTTGTGGCCTTCCTATACAAGTACAGAAAGCCACTGTGCTGGCACAACCTTTAGGGGGCGCAATTTATGTTACAGTCTATGTAAAGCCCCAGGGATTGTGCAACCTACTGTCCTGTAGAAAACTTCTCTTCCTTATAGAACTTAGGGTGCTTGGGGGTGGGGAGGGGAGGAGCAGGCGAGCCAAGGAAAATCCAACAACTTCATTGGTCTAGATCACTAGAGGCCTAGGATTTCACCAAGATGCCTCATGGGCGTCTGATAGAGACGGGCTTAATAGGTGGGACTTTGCGCTTTTCTAGCCTCCCTTCCTCCCCACTTCGTGGCTAACTACATAGTTTGCAGGGTTCAGTGCAAAATGAAAACGTGAGTGCCGTTGTTCAAAAAGCAGAAAAAAACGTGCACATTATTTGTAGGGACCCAGAATATAGCACTGTAGCATAAAAATTATCTTGAGCTAAAGACATATAAGAATCAACAGATACAGGAAGAAGTATTGTTTGTGCTCCCCCTTTCTGCCAAAAACAGAGCTTCCAAAAGAACTCAACTGCCATAAATCCCCCACGAAGAGAGGTTTCCCATACCAGGGAAAAGGGCATTCCTGTCACCAGACATGAGAAGTGGATACAGTGGTGAGAAATTGCATAAACAAGTATACTGAAAGAAACCTTACCTCCCATTAGTGTCCCTTACATATTTCCCTGTTGTTGCCCACCATTGACCGCCCCTTGCAATCCAACCCCCTTCCCTTTTATAGCAGTATAAAACCCCAAATTCTAGCACCTTATTTGAGTCACAATATTCTGTGAACTCTCAAGTACACATGTGAATAAAAATCTGCTTTTGTCTTGCTAACATGATTTTTGTCAGTTTAATTTGCAGGCCTCCAAGCACTGAA